>NW_023277020.1:0-15412 GCF_003668045.3 Cricetulus griseus
CGGAAGGTAGTAGCCAGAGGCAGTTACCCAGAATCAAAGGTGTTGCCCCTGTTGACAGGTTGAGCTTTCTGCATAGTCCCAGCCTGGGTGCCCACTGGGGCAAGGCCCTGAGTACTGGAGTGAATTGCACACTGAGGAGAGGGTTTGTCTGGCTTGGACATGGAATTGCCTGCTCAGCCCTACTCAGTTTGTCGATCAAGTCCTTTCATCCAGAAGATTGCTTGAACAAGGCTGGGGAGAAGGTGGGACAGTGGACTGGAGGAAGAGAGACAAGGCTTTTATTTTGGGGTGCAAAGGAACGTGTGCCTCCATAGCCTGGTTATTTGTGTAACTGAACCCTTGGATGCTTAGGCTTTCAGTGCCTTGATGGTCGGTTTTATAGCTTCTCCCATTCTCCCCTGCTCAGAGCCTGTCTCCTTTTCTGCCTCCAGATCATCGATCCCAAGATGCCCCGGGAGGGCCTCCTGCACAATGGTGTCCCCATCCCTGTCCCTCCACTGGACGTGCTGAAGCTGGGAGAGCAGAAGCAGGCCGAGGCTGGAGAGAAGCTCTTTCTTGTCCTCTTCTTTGACAACAAGCGCACCTGGTAAGTGGTGCAGCCGCTGCAGGATCCCTGCCAGGGCGCCGGCTCTACCCATAGGAGGAGGGAGAGGAGGCTTCAGCTGGCCCATGCTGCTTGTGGTAGCTGTTCCTAATGACACTAGCTAACAGTGCTTAGAGTAGGTTTGGAGTGGGCCTCTTTGACCAGGTATTGAGGAAAGCCATAGGAGAGGGGCCACAGCCCCAGGCAGAAGGAAAAGTCCACTGACAGCACACTTTGAGTAGAGGCCTCAGCTTTTTTCTGTAGAGTTTGGGAGAGGTGTTGGGAATTGGGGATCTCAGTGCACCCTTAAGCCAACAGTCACTAAATTCCACCTGTTTTTTGGAACAGGCATGACCTTGGGTAGGCAGCTCTCATGGTAGCTAGTTACCAGAAAGAGAAGACTAAGCTGAAAGCCGAATGAATAGAGCACTCCCCATAGCTAAGAGAAAGTGTGTCCCAGTCCTGAGGGAGTCTGGACAATGTGGTGTCCTTTATGAGGGGCTTGGTGGCTTGTGGCTAACAAAGTGCCATCACCCCTGGCTCTGTGTGAATAGGAGGTAGAATTGCTGGTAACAGATGCCCTAGGGCAAGGCTTAGGCCTGCAGGGTTACTAAGCCTGCCTGCTGGAATACCGTTGGCAGTTATCTGCAGTCTGCCTGCTTTCCCCTCCACCTTGCTTGACCTGGTAGCTGGGTCCAAAGGAGCCTCTGTAGGATCTCCTGCAGCTGAATCTCAGCTGTGCTTGCGTTTCAGGCAGTGGCTTCCAAGGGACAAAGTTCTGCCTCTGGGTGTGGAGGATACTGTGGACAAACTCAAGATGTTGGAAGGCCGCAAGACCAGCATCCGAAAGTCGGTACAAGTGGCCTATGACCGTGCAATGATCCACCTGAGCCGAGTACGGGGACCCCACTCCTTCGTCGCTTCCACCTACCTGTAAGAGTGGAACTGGGCCTGCATCTGCCTGCTTTGCCTCTCCTCTGTCCCCGAGGCATAAGAAGCCTCGTCTGCCCCTGCCAAGTGTCTGGCCGGCAGCTTCTTTCTCATGGCAGGCCCTGACTGGACTGGGTCTCCAAGGGCAAGGCCCAGTGTTGACCAATCATGTGGTTCCCCTGGAGGGCCGCTGTGTGCCAAAAACTCCCACCCGAGGTCCCTGGGGATATTCCACTGAAGAACCACTTTGAAGTAGAAACAGCTGAGAGTCTTGGCCGGCCAGGGAGGTGGACCTGGCCCACAGAGCAAGAGGTCCTAGGCTGCTTTTCTGGGGCCAACTGCTCCCTCCATGCCTCTCCCAGCTAACCATACCTCAGGGCAGGCAAGGTTCTGATACTGATCCCAGAGATGTGCCAGGGTCCCTCGGGAACCCACTGAGCTCCCTCCCCTCCCCCCACACCACCTACTCTCACACCTCCTCCTTCCACACCCAATCTCATTTTCCACACCCAGCCCAGCCTCTCCTCCCCAACATCGCTCTCCTTTCTCCCTTGTGCCAAACTGACAGCAACGTCACCAAATTGATCTTTTTCTTTGATGCTCATTTCCTTCCTGGCCAGCTGCTATGTTAGATAGGTGTCTGCCAGGCACCTGAGCCACAGGTAGAAGCGATCCCACGTGTAAGAATCTTTCCCTCACTCGCAGACTCCCACTTGTGCTGCTGACATGCCCAGCCCAGCTGCATGCATGTGCCCTGTGGATGGAGTGGGCTTCCTGCCCTCTGTCTTGCTGAGGGAGGGCCCCGTCCATGCACAAGGCTCAATGGATGCTGAGGATGGCACATGCCTTCCAACTGGCATGCTGCTTGTCCCTCCTCCCTTCTCGTTGGCTTTTCTCTTCCTGCAGCAGACTTAAGCCTTACTGTGTCACACAGGGGGCATAGGCTGCCCTCCAGCACCCTCCCCTGGCTCTGTTGCTCCTGCTTCATAGAGCAGGGAACACAGCCTTTTTCTTTCATACCCTGTCTTCAACCTTCACTCCCTCACCTCCAAAAGGAAGGAAGAAAAAAAAAAAACTGTGAATAAGGAATGCTGACTGACAAACCAACGCAACTTTCAGAGGCTTCTGCTCTTGACGTTACTTTTCACTTCCTAAGCACCAAAGCCGCGGGCGGGTTTGCGGGCCGCTGATTGGCATTTTGACTTCTACCTTGATGTTATTTTTAGTTGTTTTAAAACTTTTCATAGGGGAGTTTTGGGCAAAACAAAGGCCCTGGGGAGATCACTGCCATTTTTACATACTCAGACTTTTTAAAATACAGCCAACCAACCACCAACTTCTTACACATTTGGGACATGAGCCAGAGTTTAAAAGGGAACCAACAGAATTCATAGAGAGGGCGGGATTCTGTCCAGTAAACATTGCAGCAACAGCTGGGACAGGACATGGTGTATATAACTGTAAGATACTGTTGTAAGTTATTCAGGCCTATACTCTCCATTATCGGAACCCTCCACTGTGCAGCCACACAGTGTGGTCTAGTTAAAGGAGCCGATGCGTCCCCCTCTCCCCAGGTAGTTGGTCAGCTGTGGACTCTGTGATCCTTGTCTAAACCTGTGTTGTAAGATCTCGGGGTTTTCTCCCCACCCCCTCTCCTTCTCCCAACACTTTATCTCTATTTTTCAGTGTCTGAGTCCCATTTGAAAACCTGCTCTTTTAGAACAGGTGCAGCTCAGATCCTGCTGTGGCACGGGGCCTCGTGTCTCTGTCGCGTCCGCTGTGAAGCACACGATGCTCTATTTATTGTAGAAAGTGACTTTATTTGCCTTCTAGAATTGTTTATAACAGATGGCTATAAGAGAGGTAATAAACAGAAAAATCTATGCCTGTAAAGAATACGAGAGTTAATTTTACCTACTATAATATGACGTCTTATTTTCTCTCTGAGAAATAAATGCTGTAATAGGCAGTGTCTTGTTGTGGTGTATTTGGTGTCCTTGGTGGGGTCTGCTATTTTTTTTCAAAGATTTTATTTATTATGTATACAACATTTTGCTTCCATGTCTATCTGCACACCAGAAAAGGGCACCAGATCTCATAGTGGATGGCTGTGAGCCACCATGTGGTTGCTGGGAATTGAAACTCAGAACTCTGGAAGAGCAGCCAGTGCTCTTAACCTCTGAGCCATCTCTCCAGCCCCGGCCCTAAGAATGGGCTTGTTGGCTGGGTGTTGGTGGTGCACTCCTTTAATCCCAGCACTCAGGAGGCAGAGGCAGGCGGATCTCTGTGAGTTCGAGGCCAGCCTGGTCTCCAGAGCGAGTGCCAGGATAGGCTCCAAAGCTATACAGAGAAACCCTGTCTCGAAAAACAAAAACAAACAAACAAACAAACAAAAAAAGAGAGAATGGGTGTGAGGACCAGCTCAGATTCAGGACTGAGGATGGTCCTGAGGGTTGCCACGCCTCCACTGTTTCCTTCTCTGGCCAAGGTCCTTTTTAAGCTGTACCGGAGAAGTGTCTCCGTTGGCATCCTGGCACCAGTCTGGAGACTAGAAAGATCAAGCTTCCTTTGCTGTCCCTTCTGTAGATGGGCAGCTAGGACACAGATTGGTGTCACTGGCTTAGAACTGGAAGGATCCTTGCAACTGGCCTGGTCATTTTACAGAAGTGAGGACTCAGACCCGCAGGATTAAAAGAGGGTCAAGGTCAGTCAGCTAAGAAGTGGGACCTGAGCCTGGGCAAGGGTCTGGCAGCTTCCTGGACTTGATGATCTGGCTGTGATTTGTGAGGTGTTTGGAAAGGGACATTGTGTGTGGTGCGTGTTGCAGCTGGAGGCCGATGTCAGGTGTCTCCTCAGCTGCTCCTTACCCTATCTGATGAGACAAGCTGCAGCTTCTGACTGGCAGTCAAGCCCCAGATCCCTTCCATCTCCACCTTCCCCATGCAATTGCAAGTGCCTGTCACAGGGCATCCTGAAGTACAGGCATGAGGGGGACGCCCAGGGCAACTTGCCTCTGAAGAGCCTGGGCAAGTGTCCTCTTGTCTTTCTTGCCAGGGCCCTCTGATGTGGTTGAAGGCACGGCTCTTTCTTCATCACCTTCCCAGGGCCTGATTTGTATAACATGGACGGAGTGCTGCCAGGCTGCAGATAGCCCTGTATTCTGTGAACAACGCAAAGGCACCCTGGCTGGTGAGATACTGCGGGCAGCTCTGAGGCCAGTGCCAGGGGCCTGAGGCTGAAGGGGGGGGGGTGCGGAAAGAAGATATGTTTGGTTGGCCAGTAATGAAGTTTCTGAAGAAGGAAGCAGTTAGCTCAAGCCTTGAGAGCTGGGTTTAAAAATCCATATTTATGGAGTGTATTTTGAATTACAAAGGCAACTGTAAAATGCAGAGGGTATGTCAGTTACTTTTTTTATTGCTTCGACAGAATGCCTGACAAACAGTTTAAGAAAAGGGAGGTTTATAGCTGGACATAGTGATACACTCCATCTACAAATCCCAGTGCTTGGGAGGCAGAAGCAGACAGATCTCTGAGTTCCAGGACAGCCAGTGCTACACAGAGAAACCATGTCTTGAAAAACCAAAAAGAAAAAAGAAGTGTGTATGGGGGGGTTATTCTAGCACACAGTTCCTCCAACTCAGAGATCAGCCTGTCTCTGCCTCCCAAGGGCCGGGATTAAAGGCGTGTGCCACCACACCTGCCTTCTGTGAATTATTGAAACACATGAATCTCTCTCATGTGCTTGTATGTCTGTGTGAAGGTGTTGGATTCCCTGGAACTAGAGTTACAGACAGATAGGAGTTGCCTCATGAATGCTGGGAATTGAACGTGGGTCCCCTGGAAGACCAGCCAGTGCTCTTAACCACTGAGCCATCTCTCCAGCCCCAAATTTTGTTGTTTTTGTTTTTTATGAAAGGATTTCTCTGTGTTGCCCTGGCTGTCCTAGAACTCACTCTATAGACTAGGCTAGCCTCAAACTCATAGCCAGGTGGTAGTGGTGGCGGCCCATGCCTTTAGTCTCAGCACTTGGGAGGCAGAGGTAGGCAGATCTCTGTGAGTTTGAGGGCAGCCTGGTCTACAGAGTGAGTTCCAGGACAGCCAGGGTTACACAGAGAAACCCTGTCTCTGGAGATTGGGGGAGGGTTTGGGAGGGTGGGGAGCAACCTCCATATATGAGAGAGAACATGCGCTCTAACTCCAGCTCCTGGGAATCCATCGCCCTCTTCTGGCCTCCAAGGGTACTGAACTCACAGGCACATGCCCGCCTATGTATGCATGCACATAATTAAAAATAATTAACATGGCAGGCGGTGGTGGCACACGCCTTT
The DNA here is from genome assembly GCF_003668045.3 of Cricetulus griseus. Classification (NCBI taxonomy): domain Eukaryota; kingdom Metazoa; phylum Chordata; class Mammalia; order Rodentia; family Cricetidae; genus Cricetulus; species Cricetulus griseus. The sequence goes on from NW_023277020.1 coordinate 5,842, forward strand.
AATCTCAGTGAGTTGGAGACCAGCTTGGTCTACAAAGCTACACAGAGAAACGCTGTCTCCAGGAAGAAAAAAGAAGTATTTAATCGGTGGTGGGGGGTGTTTGCTTACAATTTCAGAGAATTAGCCCATGATCATGGCAGGAAGCAGACAGGCATGGCACTGGAGCAGTAGCTCAGAGCCTCACATACTGATCCGTAGGCAGCAAGCCTTTCAAAACCTCAAAGTCCACTCCCAGTGACACATTTCCTAATTCTTTTTTTTTTTTTTATTAAGATTTTATTTATTATGTATACAACATTCTGCTTCCATGTATATCTGCACTCCAGAAGAGGGCACCAGATCTCATTACAGATGGTTGAGAGCCACCGTGTGGTTGCTGGGAATTGAACTCAGGACCTCTGGAAGAGCAGTCAGTGCTCTTAATCTGTGAGCCATCTCTGCAGCCCCACATTTCCTAATTCTTCCCAATCAGTTCAACTAGCTGGTGACTAAGCATTCAAATATCTGAGCCTGTGGGTGGGAGTGGGGGGTGGTGGGTAGGCTGGGGGGATGAGGGGGTGATTCTCATTCAAACCACTATTTGTAGTAGCTGGTCAGAGGACAGACAACCTTAGGGAGTTGGTTCTCTCATTCCACCATGTGGGTCCCCTTGGGTCCTGGGGATCAACCTCAGGTCCTCAGGTACCTTTACCCACTGAGCCATCTTAGTGAACCTAACTTTTAAATGATTTGTGTGTGTGTACATGTCGGTGTTTTTGCAGGCATGTGTGTGCCATGAATGGAGGTCAGAGGCGAGCCACACACCGGCCACACTTTTACATCACAAGGCCAACAATCCTGTCATAGGTCTCTTTTCCTGTCTATCTACTTATTTGTAAATTGCAGTGCTGGGTGAGACCCGGGACCTTGTATAAGCCAGGCATGTGCTCTGCCACTGAGCCACTGTATTCTGTCCCTAATGTCCCTTTCAATTGAACAGAGCAGGCTCTGATGGAACAACAGAGCAAGGTCACTGGCTTGGAGATTAAAAGGGGACTGATTGGAAGAGCCCACTCGCTGTCAGCTGGCCTTGGTCCACAGAGGCACCCGGGATGAGGAAAGCACAGAGACACTGAAGTGTCTGACTCTGTCAGCTCCAGGGTGGCTGTTATCAGAGATGATAAGGGTCAGGGAGACAGAGGCTTTGTGAGGCTTTGTGTGGAAGCCAAATTCTGCAAACAAGATTGCAGACTCTCCTGGAACTAGAGCTGAGGTGTGATCTAAGGAGGGGAGCATGTGGGCTGTCCTGGGTTGGGCTGCTCCCCGTGCCTCTTATATTCCTTGTATTCGAGGAGTTCAGGAAAGAAACTGAAATTGAAATGGCCAGGTGGCTGCTCACACCTTTAATCCCAGCAGAGGCAGGTGAATCTTTGTGAGTTTGAGGCCAGCCTGGTCTACAGAGCGAGTTCCAGGACAGCCTCCAAAGATACCAAGAAAACCAACCACAAAAAAGTCATTAGTTCACCAGGTTAGACTGGGGTGGAATCATTGTAAAAACAAACAAACGCAGGTGGATCTCTGTGAGTTCGAGGCCAGCCTGGTCTCCAGAACGAGTGCCAGGATAGGCTCCAAAGCTACACAGAAACCTTGTCTCGAAAAACCAACCAACCAACCAACCAACCAACCAACAAACAAACAACAAAAACCATTGAAAAGGGCCCTCTAAGCCGGGCGTTGGTGGCGCACGCCTTTAATCCCAGCACTTGGGAGGCAGAGGCAAGCGAACTCTGTGAGTTCGAGGCCAGCCTGGTCTCCAGAGCGAGTGCCAGGATAGGCGCCAAAGCTACACAGAGAAACCCTGTCTCGAAAGAAAACAAAACAAACAAACAAAAACAAAACAAAACACAAAAAAAAGAGCCCTCTATGATTAAGGGGGAAGGTTTTTATTGGAGAGAAAAGAGAGAGAACCCCCAGAGGCTGGGGTAGTCTTCTGTGGCTATCTCTCAGGGAGCAGGGAGAAGGGAAGGGAGAGAAGACAGGCAATTGCTGGGACTGTGGGGCAAAGACAGCAAAAGGATGGGGAGTCCTGACAGTTACAGGGGTTATGCTGTGGCCGGAAGGGCGCGGAAAGTAGAGTGTTACTGTTGGAAGCTTGAGTTACTAGGAACTAGAATCTCTCCCTCTGGAGACTGAGGGCTGTAGGCGTGGATAAGAAAGTCATGGCTTTAAACTGGCAAACAGGAGCCACTTTGCATGGTTTCTCAGCAGGTAATTCAATTTTGGACCAAATCTGTGTGTCTGAGCTTTTGGAGGGAGATGACAACCTTGGTGAACCTGACACACCTGTGGTGTGCTGTTAAGGGTTATGCAGACTCTCCTGGAAATAGAGCTGAGGTGTGATCTAAGGAGGGGAACACGTGGGCTTCCGGGATTGGAACTCGGGTCTTCACACCTGCAACACTCATGATTTACTTACTCACCCAGCCTTCTGCTAATCCCACACCCAAACCTTATCTCCCACACTTTTTCTTTTGAGACTGGATCTCTTGTGGTCCAAGGCTAGCTTTGAACTCCTGATCCTCCCGCCCCACGCCTCCCACATTCTGGGATTGCAGGCATGTGCCACCATGTCCAGCTACGGTGGTCTGCTTGTGACATGTGGCGTTCACTCCTGTGCCCACTCTAGGGAGGCGTCATAATTGCTTCCTCACTGTGGACTGAGGGCAGCTGGTGTAGGAACAGCTGTAATTGTTTCTCTAGGGTGTCTCTGGAGTCTGCATAAGGATTTCCCGAGGGCCCAGGCAGCGTCCTGGGGAATGCACTGTTTGCCCACAGTGGTTGTAACCATTCCCATACCTGCCAGGAGTTTCCTGTGCGTCAATGCTTGTTTTCCAGACTCATCTAGATGAGCGGTGCTTCCTCCCCACCCTGGCTGGAGAAGGATCCACTCCATGACAGTTTGCACTCACTAGCTGTTGAGTGATGGGTGCCATGGTGGCAGTCAGTACTCAGTGGTACTTTACAGTCAGTTCTGAAGCAAGCAACTTTGGGCAGCCCAGCAAAGACTGCTGCGGACAGCAGGCTGTTTGAAGTGGGGGCCCAGGTACCTCTGGGATATGGAAATGGAAAGGGAAGTCAGTTTGTGTCCCCTTGTGGTGGTTTGAAAGAAAATGATCCCTAAAGGAAGCGGCTCTAGGGGGCGGGCTTTGAGGTCTCTTATATGCTCAAGCCATGCACAGTGAGACAGACCACTTCCTGTTGCCTGCCTATCAAATATCAGAATCTCTGTTCCATTTCCAGCACCATGTCTGCCTGCATGCCACCATGTCATACCATGGTGACAATGGACTAAATCTCTCTCTCTCTCTCTTTCTGTCTCTCTCTCTCTCTCTCTCTCTCTCTCTCTCTCTCTCTCTCTCTTTCCGAGACAGGGTTTCTCTGTGTAGTTTTGGTGCTTATCCTGGCACTCACTCTGGAGACCAGGCTGGTCTCGAACTCACAGAGATCCGCCTGCCTCTGTCTCCTGAGTGCTGGGATTAAAGGCGTGCGCCACCAACGCCTGGCTGGACTAAATCTCTTACACTATAAGCTGCCCTAATTAAATGTTTTTTCCTTTATAAGAGTTTCCGTGGTGGGGGCTGGAGAGATGGCTCAGAGCTTAAGAGCGCTGGCTGCTCTTCCAGAGTTCAATTCCCAGCAACCACATGGTGGCTCACAGCCATCTGTAATGAGATCTGGTGTCCTCTTCTGGCCTGCAGGGATACATGCCGGCAGAACAGAAAACTGAATACATAATAAATAAATCTTTAAAAAAAAAAAAAAGAGTTGCTGTGGTCATGGTGTCTCTTCACAGCAATAGACACCCTGACGAAGACCTATCCATTTCCTGTCATGTCCCCTGGTACGGCTTCTTCCTCTTTGAAAAAAATAACTGATACTTGATTCTCTGGCAGTAGACAAGATAAATTTTTTTTCTCCACTGCTTTGCTTTTCCTGAGAGCGGTTCTCACTGCCAGAAAGGTTACAGCATCATCCCTCTTTTATACCTCAAAGAGGGTGAGCAACTTGGTCAAAGTCACACAGCTTGTAAGAGGCAGGGCTGGGACTTGAAGTCTGATTCTAGAGCCCTGTGCACCATTTCCCTCCCTCTCTCCACCAGTTTTGATTATTTGTCCTTTTTCCACCTTAATGAGTTCTCTCCGTCAGTCCTAATGTCCTGAATCCTGTTGGGTTCTTCCCAGGGCCCTTCCTCCCTCACACCCTGGCTGCCCATTCAGGTCCTGCTTCTGGATGCTTTTGGGGAAGGGGCATGTGGCAGTCCCCTCTGTGCCCGGCACACAGTAGGGCAGCAGGTGTTCACCTGGGTGAGCTGGGCATGCTCTTTCCTACACCTTTTCATTTCTTCTTGAGGGGACTCAGATGTATTTGGCTGGCAGTGTTTACCTGTCGCGTGTGTGGCCCAGGTCTCCCTCAGCACCATGTCTCGGACAGAGACCCAGTGCAGCCAATGGTGCAGTCCTCTAATCCCAGCACTGGGGAGGCAGAGGCCAGAGGGTCCGAAATTCAAGGTCAACCTTTGCTACATAGCAAGTTTGAGGCCAGCCTGGAGTGGATGAAGCCTTGTTTCAGGAAAACCAAATGAAACACCTCTTTATGGTGCCCTCAGATGCCAGGGATGCAGAGAGCTCACTCCCACTGCCAAGATGAGCGGCTGAGGCTTGTGATGCCCTGGTTTGTCTTTGGTTGTATTTTTGGCCTTTATAGGCCTCCTATGCCATGGAAGAAACCCAGGACCTCTGACTCCATGCTGGTCTAAACCCCTGTGACCACACTGCCTCCCAGTGGCAGCCTAAAGGCAGCTAGGCGAGGGAGGGTAATTCCACACACAGATACGCCAAGGGTTGTTTGTTTGCTTGCAAAGACCAGAAAGCTGAGAAGACAGAGGCTAGGGTCTGGAGGGATCACCCCTGCAGTTGTCTGAGCTCATCTGTTTCTCAGAAGCCAGCAGGCAGAAGCCACCACCCCTGGCTTCACGAGGTGCCTGTGGCCTTCTGTGGCTCAGGCTCTCCTGGCAGGACTATCTAGTTGAATGCTTCAGAGATGGCAGGAGGTCCTCTCTCATAAAAAGCCAGCTGTCCCTTGCCAGCTCAGTGCCTTGGGTGGCAGCTTTGAGGCCTGTGGGAAAGGAAGACGATCCCAACACTCCAGCCTTATAACGATCAAGTCTACTCTTCACGACAATGGCTCTCTGCCCTTGTGATCTTTTTCTTTTATTTGCATTTTTATTATGTGTGTGGTGTTTTGTCTGTGGGGACATCTGTGCACCACATGTGTGCCTGCTGCTCACAGAAGCCAGAAGAGGGCGGCAGATCCCTTGGAGCGGGAGTTCAGATGATTGTGAGCTGCCGAGTTTGCGCTGGGAGCCAAACCCAACTTCTCTGCAAGATCAAGAGACCCCCAAGCCATCTCTTCAGTGCCCTGACCCCATGGTGTTGTTCTTATAAGACTCTCCCCAAATGTAAACTGGAACTATGGTGTTGAAGATGTCTCCAGCTGAGCCATCTTAGAGGCACAGGGCGTTTGCCGTTAGAATACCGTGTGTGGTATTGCATATTGAACCTAGGGCCTTTCAGATTTTGAGAGGCAGGTATATTTGTTTTAAAACCAAAAATTGGGGTGGGGGTGGGGGTGGAGTGGGGGTGGAGAGACGGTTCATTGGTTAAGAATAGTTCATGTGCTAGTCTTTCAGAGGACGGATGTTCAGTTCCCAGCATCCTTGTGGTGGCTCACAACCACCATAACTCCAGTGCTAGGGATCTGATGCCTTTTTCCCACCGCCACAGCCAGCAGACACACATATAGTGCACAAACTACACTCAGGTGAGATGCTCACACACATAAAAATTTCAAAATCTAAAATAAAAAATTGTTTAAAATTATGTAAAAAATTTTTTTTGAGATAGGGTTTCATTATGTAGCCTTGACTATCCTGGACCATGCTCTATAGATGAGGTTATCCTGGAACTCACAGAACTCTGATTGCCTCTGCCTTCTGAGTGCTGGGATTAGAGGTGTGTTCTGTTATACCCAGCTTTAAATTACCGGCTTTTTGAGAGCCATCGAGATGGCTCAGAGGGTAAACACATTTTCCATCAAGCCCGAGAACCTGAGTTCAATCCTGGAACCCACATGGTGGAAGGGAAGGACCAGCGCCTTCAGGTTGTCCTCAGACCTTCGAAGGCAAGGTGGCATGTGTGTCCCCACCCTACACAAAATGAATAAGTAAATAAACGTAGCTTTTGTTTTGTTTTTCATGACAGGGTTTCCCTTGTCACAGTCCAGGCTGTCTTGGAACCTGCTTTGTAGATCAGGCTGGCCTCAAACTCCTAGAGATCTGCTTGCTTCTGTCTCCTGATGCTGGCACTAAAGGCGTTGCACCACCATGTCCAGTTAAAAAAAACTTTCCCCCCCCAAGACAGGGTTTCTCTGTGCAGTCCTGTCTTGGAACTTGCTCTGTAGACCAAGCTGGCCTCGAACTCAGAGATTCACCTGCCTCTGCCTCCAAAGTGATGGGATTAACAGGCCTGTGCCACTACCACCCAGCTAAAAATATTTTATTTTTAATTCACTTTTATTTTATGAGTATGGCTGTTTTGCCGGCATGTATGGCTTGTAAGATGTGCATGCAGTACCCCTAGAGGCCAGAAGAGGCCACCAGATCCCTTGAAACTGGAGTTGCAGCCGGTTTAAGTGCCCATGTTGGTGCTGGAACTCAAACCCAGGTCCTCTGCGAGAGAAGCCAGTGATTTTTTTTTTTAAACTGCTGAGCTGTCTTTCTAGCCCCCAGATATTAAAATGAACAAGTCTTCCTTCATCCAGTTTTCTCAGCTGTGCCCCAGTTTCTTGGTTTGCCAAAGGTACCCTGCCTCTCCCTACCCTCAAGCTGAGAACCAGGCATTGTCTACCTGTGAATCACTTCGCTCATCCAACCGGTCCCACGCCCAGGGCTCTCTGTGGCAATAGCTTTGCTGACTAGTTGTCACTCAGCCTGGCCACCCTGTCTGCCTGGATCACCAGCCTTGACCTCACCTCCCTTCCGCAGCTCGCCAGCTGCAGGGCCCTCCAAGCCCTGCTGTGCGCGCCCCAGGTCACGTGCTTCCTGGTGCACACGGAGGTCAGGTCACGTGTTTCTCGTCCACACGAGGTCACGTGTTTCGCTTCTGCCCTTGGCTCTCTCTTCCTCAGACTCCAGGCTACATCTGCCTTGGACTTTATTGCCTTCTCATAATGACAGGAATGCCACCTGCCAGGCACTCACAGCCATTATCTGTGGCCTTTATAACTCCCTTCAGCCGGGCAATCACTGCTTGTTTTGCAAACAGGGAAAATAGCAAATGCTTTGTGTGGATCACACTGTGTAAATAGCAGAGCTGAGAGTCAACTGGTCGGTGTGATTCCAAGACCCCCTCCTGTGCCTCTGAGCCCATCAGGCCTCCCTTCCCAAGGAAGCCATAGCTGTCCCCTGCCCTGCATCCTCCCGGTCTCCCCACACCATCTCCAGCTTCTCTGACTCCGGCTCACACTGCTCCCCTCCCTCTTAGCTCCCCTGGAGGCCATCTAGCCTTGCACAATTTAGTTGTTAATTACTGTGTCTTGGATGGGTCTCTGGTTATTTCACATTTGCCTGTCAGACTCCCAGGAAACCTGTTAGTGTCTGGTTTGGGGAAGTTGGGGGGAGGGCAATTCTCCTTATCCCCTTTGCCAAAAGTCATTGACTCTGTCCCGTCACACCCCCACCCCAGCCTCTCTAGCTTGTTCCAGTGGTTGCATCCTCCAATGCATGTGAGCGCACACACCTAATCAAAGCTGCCCCCCAAATCTGACAATTGGATGTCTGAAGACATCTGTTTAAGATCAGACACCAGACCACTCCCTCCTTAGTGGACATTACCCTTCCTGTGTCATTCCAGCTTGGATGATGGAGCTCCTAGGACCAGGGAAGACCTGATGTCACCACCTCCAGAGAGGCTGGGGAGGAGGGAGATGGGGAGGAGGATGGGGAGGAGGGGGATGAGGAGGAGGGGGATGAGGAGGAGGAGGGGGGAGGAGGGAGATGAGAAAGGAGGGAGATGAGGAGGAGGATGGGGAGGAGGGAGATGAGGAGGATGGGGGAGGAGGGAGATGAGGAGGAGGCTGGGGGAGGAGGGAGATGAGGAGGATGGGGAGGAGGGAGATGAGGAGGAGGATGGGGAGGAGGGAGATGAGGAGGATGGGGAGGAGGGAGATGAGGAGGAGGAGGGGGAGGAGGGAGATGAGGAGAAAGGAGGGAGATGAGGAGGAGGATGGGGAGGAGGGAGATGAGGAGGATGGGGGAGGAGGGAGATGAGGAGGAGGCTGGGGGAGGAGGGAGATGAGGAGGATGGGGAGGAGGGAGATGAGGAGGAGGATGGGGAGGACGGAGATGAGGAGGATGGGGAGGAGGGAGATGAGGAGGAGGGGGAGGAGGGAGATGAGGAGGAGGATGAGGGAGGAGGGAGAAGGGGAGTAGGGGAAGCTTTTGTTGCCTTAGTGATCTGCAGCGCCATTTTGGGGCTGTGAGGAAAATTGCCCCTTCCCAGGAGACAGGCTGGGTAGCCCTAGAGCTAATCCTGGCCCCCAAGCCCCTCTCACATCAATCATTAACCAAGAAAATGCCCCAAGGACTTGCTCACAGGCCAATCTGATGGAGGCTAACCCTCAGACACTGGGTGTCAAGTTGACAAAATACTAAGCAGCCATTTCCAGCCTCCTGCCCACCTCTCACACCATCTCTCTGTCCATGGTGGACCCCATGACCCCCCCCCAACCTGCTTATCTATGTGATCATCTTGGGATGACCCAGCTTTCTGCTCCCCTCCTTCCTGTTATTCTTTTGTTTAAGCTGCAGCTGCTGATATAAAGAAAGGAACAATGGATAAACAACCCACGTGGAGTTTATTTACCAGAAAAGGGGGGAGAGGGGGATGGGTAGTCAGCCAACCCAAGAGGAGCCAAAAGGAAGAGAGAGAGGGATGGGCGGCAGGACCTTTTAAAGGGGAGGTTGGTATGCACACTGGGGTTTTGCACCTCACAGGTTGCAATGCATGGCGGGTGAGTGCCCCGTTGTTAGGGGGCGGGGTCAGGGTCAGGGTCATCCAGGTGTATTGTTCTTACACTTCCTATACACTTAAGAGAGGACACACTGACTGGAGAGATGGCTCAGTGCTTGATGCTCTCCGGGAGGACCCGGATTCAGGTCCCAGCACCTACATGGCTGCTTTGTATTTCCTCAACTTGACACACGTGGGGAAGAGGGAGCCCAGCCCACTGTGCAGAGTCCCACCCCTGGGAGCTTGGTCATGGGTTACATAGGAAGCAAGCCAGTCAGCAGCTCTCCACGCTGTCTGTTTCAGTCAGACGCGATGACTTTCCTTCACAATGCTCCATAAGCTGGAAACTGAAATACGCCCCCCGCCCCTCGCCAGCCGCAGTTGCTTTAGGTCATGGTGTTATCACAGCAATAGAAAGCAAACTAGGGCAAACCCCCAGAGCCAAACTTCTCCTCTGCTACAGT
>NW_023277020.1:15912-40351 GCF_003668045.3 Cricetulus griseus
TGGGAGTCCGTCAGCAAAGCAATGAGCAGGGGTCTGGCATCCATGGCACATGGGGTCTGGCGTCCATGGCACATGGGGACTGGGGTCCAGGCCCCCACTGAGCTTCCGATAACGGGTCAGCACCCTAATCACTCACTTGTCCTTCTGCACATAAAATGCTCTTCTTTCTTTACAAAATTTTGTTTTTGGTGCTTTGCTCGTTTTGTTTTAATACATGGTCTCTCTACATTGGCCAAGCTGGTCCTAGAACTCTACATAGATCTGCCTGCCTCTGCCTCCCATGTGCTAGGATTAAAGCTGGGTGCCATTATGCCCAGGCCCAGGATATTTTCTAGACCATCCTCTCACGGCATCAGGAGGTCTGTGTAAAAGCTCTCCTCCCCTCATTGTTAACCCTCAGTCACAGATACAGCACCCACAGGAGCAGCACACACTGGCACACATCCACGGGAGCAGCGTCTGCGGGAACAGCATTCCACCACGGGAGCAGCGTCTGCGGGAACAGCATGCCACCACAGGAGCAGCGTCTGCAGGAACAGCATGCCACCACAGGAGCAGCGTCTGCAGGAACAGCATGCCACCATGGGAGCAGCGTCCAGGGGAGTCCACTCTACTCAGCAGTGACATGGTTTAAAGCATTAAAGTGCCCACTCTGGCCAGACTAGGTTCAGGTTGCACCTTCCCAAGCACTGTTTGTATTACTTCAGGCAAGCTGTCTAAGTGTCCTGTGACTCAGTTTCCTCCTTTGTGTCTTGAGAGATAATAGTTTTCACCTCAGCAGGGGTTGTGAGGTCTGGATGAGTTAATATGTTAACACTCAGAATGGAGTCTGGTACAAAGGACATTCTGCTTATCAGGAAATCACAGAGCTGAGCTGGATTGGTGGGCACGCCTGACCCCCGCTTACACCCTGCCTTGATCCCTCACAGAGACTTCTTCACTACCTCCTTCCATTCCCGGTGGCCTCAGGCTGGCTAAGCAGACTTCTTATTTCCCCAACTGAATAAACTGAATTGATTCTATAGTCTCGCCATAAACTCACTGGGATGATATCTTTCGAGAACATGCTATAAAGGCAGCAGGGACTGAGGCTGGCTTGTGGCTCACTGAATAGAGTGCTTGCCTAGCATGTGCAAAACCCTGGGTTCAATTCCCAGCACTACAAAATGGGCATGGTAATGCATGCCTGTAACCCCTGGGGGAGAAGGCAGGGATCAGCAGAAGTTAGGGTCATCCTCGGCTGCACAGAGTCCAAGGCCAGCCTGTGCTACGTAATACCCGGTCTAAAATAAACCAAAGGGAGGGGGGTATGGAGACCAGTTAAAAAAACAAACGGGGCCGCCTCCTCCCAGGGAGCACTGTCTCCAGGGCAGGGAGTCTGCAACGCTTGGAGAACCCAACTCTGACCCCAGGCCCCTTTCTGAAGGTCTGACATCCTCCTCCCTAGGTGGGAAGGCATTGAGAGTATACCCACAGGGGGCCCCGTGCCTAAGATCTTTGCTCTTCTCTTTGCCCCGGCTTGGGGAGGAAGAGAGTGGATGGGGACTGGCTGCAGATGGGTAAGACTTTTAACTCTATTTTCCCACTGTTTCTTACAAACTCTTAGAAAGAAAGAAGCGCCTTGTACACACGGGGCTTAGTGAGCTATGCCCTCAGAGCCCCTCCCCTCCCCTCCTGGGCAGAGGCCCAGGCAGCAGGGCACTGGGTGCTGCCTCCCCAGAAGTCTAATGCTGACACCAGCTGGTCTCATCAGCTCTACCTTCCAGCACATTCTAAACCCAGTCTCTCACCCTTACACTCATCCCCTACCTGGTTTCTATCTCCAACCCAAGCTGCCCAGCAGCTGGGGATGATTGAAATCCCCAGGCTAGATAGCTGGCAGTTTCCAGCATTTCCAGGCCCCAATCACCAAGCAGTTCACTCCTGTCAGCACAGTTGCTCCCTTGACAACCCCAGGTCAGGGCATCACGGTGATTACGCTGATGGAGGAAACAGAGGCGTAGGATGCTCAGCAACTGGCTATTTTCCTACAGAATGGAGCGCCAGGGCTAGGACTCACACATGTGAGCACCAAGTGGAGCTGGCCACTGAAGTCTCAGGTCACCTGACCGCTCAACCGCTGCCTCTGACCTCCCCTCACTGGGTTCACCTCAGATCCATCACCCCGACGCCCAGAAAGGTTTTTTCTCTCATGTCACTTTACTTTAGGCAACCCCCACTTGGACGCCACCTCCTCAGCATGGCCTCCCTGAACATCTTTTGAACACAGTCCCCTTTTTTCCTTTCACCCCCAGCCGGCTGCTTTGTTCACAGACCCCTGTCCCTTCCCATCACGACAGGAGAGACATCCCTATCTTTCCTTTGTAAAATGTCCTAGAAGTTCAGCTCCACAAGGGCCTGCATCTCAGCCTGGCACTGAGCAGACAGGGGCGGTCCAGCCAGTGCGCTACACTGGTGACCCTGTTGCTCATAGCAGCATAGCACTGAAGCCCCTGACAAAAGCAGGGCAGAGGTGAAACTGCATCCGGCTTCTGTCCCTGGCTTCTCCAGCCGCTCTTCAAACCTCAGGACTTTCATCTTTCTGGTGGGAATCCCTCCACACTAGGAAGATGAGAAGAACTGCCCTCCCCTGGGTGTTTGCGTTTTAAAACAAGCCTCACCCATGGCAGGACTGAGGGAGGAGAAGGAGGAATGTGTGTGTGAGAGTGTGTGCGCGTGTGAGTACGTGTATGTGTGTGTGAGTCTGTTTGAGAGTGTGAGTGTGAGTGTGAGTGTGTGAGTGTGTTCTGGCTTGGGGCACAGGGCAGCTCACAGGTGAGGGCACCCTGGAAGGTCTCTGCTCACCACTGGGTTCTCTGGTATGCCTCGAGGCCGACCACAATCTACTGAACATCTCATGTCCTATCTGATAGACCTGGCTTTGTCTCCCAAAGCCATTCCAAGGTCGGAAGGTTCTGTTCAGAGGAGTCCCTCCAGCAGCCCCCGTCAGAGGCCCCAGACTTACCCATTTCAATCCCACAGGTGACCAGGGCTGCGATCACTGCGCCAGCTGAAGTCCCTGCAAAGCGATGGGCTGTGTCCAGCATCCTCGGGGCCAGGTCTCGCAGAGCATCCACGACCCCAGCCTGGTAGTAGGAAAGGAACCCGCTCCCAGAGAAGGAGATGGAATGAGGGGTGTCTGGGTCCCCCTTGAACACCTGCTCTTCCATCTTCGGGTCCTCTGGCCTCCCAGAGGGGGAGGCACCCGCACTGGTCTGCCTTGGCTCAGTGTCTCCTTCCCTGCCAGCCGAGAGCCTGGAATGAGGCGACTCCACTGGCCCAGCCAGGCACCCACGGGCGGTTCGCCTGGCCACTGCCTGGGCCTGTTTAGCTTGGCTATGAGGCACCCTGAAAGACTGATAAGGGACTCCGGGCCTGAGTAAAAGGTACAGGGCCCTCAGAGTTATGAACAGGGTCCTGGTCCTACAGACCCCATGCTGGCTTCAACGCCTAATTAACTCATGTCGGGCACAGGTTCCTCAGCTCTCTCCACCCATCCTGAGTGCAACAGGAGGGGTGCCTTCCCTGCTCCCTACGGAGGCGGAGGCGGTGCCTCTCAGCCCTCAGCATCCAGTTGCAAAATCTCTGCCAGGGCCTCGCCCTGTGCCTCTCTCACTGACAGGCTGCTGCCGAGACAGAGTTACAAGCCAAACCCCCCGGGGGCCCCTGTGTCCCCCTAAACCCCGACTTTCAAAGGGGAGGAGTAACTTCCACCTGTGCCCCACCCCCCTCCCCAGACTGGAAATATTCTTACATAAGCGCCTCTCTGTTTATACTTACGTTAGGATTGGCTCTGGGCAAAACTGTAGCAGAGGAGAAGTTTGGCTCTGGGGGTTTGCCCTAGTTTGCTTTCTATTGCTGTGATAACACCATGACCTAAAGCAACTGCGGCTGGCGAGGGGCGGGGGGCGTATTTCAGTTTCCAGCTTATGGAGCATTGTGAAGGAAAGTCATCGCGTCTGACTGAAACAGACAGCGTGGAGAGCTGCTGACTGGCTTGCTTCCTATGTAACCCATGACCAAGCTCCCAGGGGTGGGACTCTGCACAGTGGGCTGGGCTCCCTCTTCCCCACGTGTGTCAAGTTGAGGAAATACAAAGCAGCCATGTAGGTGCTGGGACCTGAATCCGGGTCCTCCCGGAGAGCATCAAGCACTGAGCCATCTCTCCAGTCAGTGTGTCCTCTCTTAAGTGTATAGGAAGTGTAAGAACAATACACCTGGATGACCCTGACCCTGACCCCGCCCCCTAACAACGGGGCGCTCACCCGCCATGCATTGCAACCTGTGAGGTGCAAAACCCCAGTGTGCATACCAACCTCCCCTTTAAAAGGTCCTGCCGCCCATCCCTCTCTCTCTTCCTTTTGGCTCCTCTTGGGTTGGCTGACTACCCATCCCCCTCTCCCCCCTTTTCTGGTAAATAAACTCCACGTGGGTTGTTTATCCATTGTTCCTTTCTTTATATCAGCAGCTGCAGCTTAAACAAAAGAATAACAGGAAGGAGGGGAGCAGAAAGCTGGGTCATCCCAAGATGATCACATAGATAAGCAGGTTGGGGGGGGGTCATGGGGTCCACCATGGACAGAGAGATGGTGTGAGAGGTGGGCAGGAGGCTGGAAATGGCTGCTTAGTATTTTGTCAACTTGACACCCAGTGTCTGAGGGTTAGCCTCCATCAGATTGGCCTGTGAGCAAGTCCTTGGGGCATTTTCTTGGTTAATGATTGATGTGAGAGGGGCTTGGGGGCCAGGATTAGCTCTAGGGCTACCCAGCCTGTCTCCTGGGAAGGGGCAATTTTCCTCACAGCCCCAAAATGGCGCTGCAGATCACTAAGGCAACAAAAGCTTCCCCTACTCCCCTTCTCCCTCCTCCCTCATCCTCCTCCTCATCTCCCTCCTCCCCCTCCTCCTCATCTCCCTCCTCCCCATCCTCCTCATCTCCGTCCTCCCCATCCTCCTCCTCATCTCCCTCCTCCCCATCCTCCTCATCTCCCTCCTCCCCCAGCCTCCTCCTCATCTCCCTCCTCCCCCATCCTCCTCATCTCCCTCCTCCCCATCCTCCTCCTCATCTCCCTCCTTTCTCCTCATCTCCCTCCTCCCCCTCCTCCTCCTCATCTCCCTCCTCCCCATCCTCCTCATCTCCCTCCTCCCCATCCTCCTCCTCATCTCCCTCCTCCCCATCCTCCTCATCTCCCTCCTCCCCCAGCCTCCTCCTCATCTCCCTCCTCCCCCATCCTCCTCATCTCCCTCCTCCCCCCTCCTCCTCATCTCCCTCCTTTCTCATCTCCCTCCTCCCCCCTCCTCCTCCTCATCCCCCTCCTCCTCATCCCCCTCCTCCCCATCCTCCTCCCCATCTCCCTCCTCCCCAGCCTCTCTGGAGGTGGTGACATCAGGTCTTCCCTGGTCCTAGGAGCTCCATCATCCAAGCTGGAATGACACAGGAAGGGTAATGTCCACTAAGGAGGGAGTGGTCTGGTGTCTGATCTTAAACAGATGTCTTCAGACATCCAATTGTCAGATTTGGGGGGCAGCTTTGATTAGGTGTGTGCGCTCACATGCATTGGAGGATGCAACCACTGGAACAAGCTAGAGAGGCTGGGGTGGGGGTGTGACGGGACAGAGTCAATGACTTTTGGCAAAGGGGATAAGGAGAATTGCCCTCCCCCCAACTTCCCCAAACCAGACACTAACAGGTTTCCTGGGAGTCTGACAGGCAAATGTGAAATAACCAGAGACCCATCCAAGACACAGTAATTAACAACTAAATTGTGCAAGGCTAGATGGCCTCCAGGGGAGCTAAGAGGGAGGGGAGCAGTGTGAGCCGGAGTCAGAGAAGCTGGAGATGGTGTGGGGAGACCGGGAGGATGCAGGGCAGGGGACAGCTATGGCTTCCTTGGGAAGGGAGGCCTGATGGGCTCAGAGGCACAGGAGGGGGTCTTGGAATCACACCGACCAGTTGACTCTCAGCTCTGCTATTTACACAGTGTGATCCACACAAAGCATTTGCTATTTTCCCTGTTTGCAAAACAAGCAGTGATTGCCCGGCTGAAGGGAGTTATAAAGGCCACAGATAATGGCTGTGAGTGCCTGGCAGGTGGCATTCCTGTCATTATGAGAAGGCAATAAAGTCCAAGGCAGATGTAGCCTGGAGTCTGAGGAAGAGAGAGCCAAGGGCAGAAGCGAAACACGTGACCTCGTGTGGACGAGAAACACGTGACCTGACCTCCGTGTGCACCAGGAAGCACGTGACCTGGGGCGCGCACAGCAGGGCTTGGAGGGCCCTGCAGCTGGCGAGCTGCGGAAGGGAGGTGAGGTCAAGGCTGGTGATCCAGGCAGACAGGGTGGCCAGGCTGAGTGACAACTAGTCAGCAAAGCTATTGCCACAGAGAGCCCTGGGCGTGGGACCGGTTGGATGAGCGAAGTGATTCACAGGTAGACAATGCCTGGTTCTCAGCTTGAGGGTAGGGAGAGGCAGGGTACCTTTGGCAAACCAAGAAACTGGGGCACAGCTGAGAAAACTGGATGAAGGAAGACTTGTTCATTTTAATATCTGGGGGCTAGAAAGACAGCTCAGCAGTTTAAAAAAAAAAATCACTGGCTTCTCTCGCAGAGGACCTGGGTTTGAGTTCCAGCACCAACATGGGCACTTAAACCGGCTGCAACTCCAGTTTCAAGGGATCTGGTGGCCTCTTCTGGCCTCTAGGGGTACTGCATGCACATCTTACAAGCCATACATGCCGGCAAAACAGCCATACTCATAAAATAAAAGTGAATTAAAAATAAAATATTTTTAGCTGGGTGGTAGTGGCACAGGCCTGTTAATCCCATCACTTTGGAGGCAGAGGCAGGTGAATCTCTGAGTTCGAGGCCAGCTTGGTCTACAGAGCAAGTTCCAAGACAGGACTGCACAGAGAAACCCTGTCTTGGGGGGGGAAAGTTTTTTTTAACTGGACATGGTGGTGCAACGCCTTTAGTGCCAGCATCAGGAGACAGAAGCAAGCAGATCTCTAGGAGTTTGAGGCCAGCCTGATCTACAAAGCAGGTTCCAAGACAGCCTGGACTGTGACAAGGGAAACCCTGTCATGAAAAACAAAACAAAAGCTACGTTTATTTACTTATTCATTTTGTGTAGGGTGGGGACACACATGCCACCTTGCCTTCGAAGGTCTGAGGACAACCTGAAGGCGCTGGTCCTTCCCTTCCACCATGTGGGTTCCAGGATTGAACTCAGGTTCTCGGGCTTGATGGAAAATGTGTTTACCCTCTGAGCCATCTCGATGGCTCTCAAAAAGCCGGTAATTTAAAGCTGGGTATAACAGAACACACCTCTAATCCCAGCACTCAGAAGGCAGAGGCAATCAGAGTTCTGTGAGTTCCAGGATAACCTCATCTATAGAGCATGGTCCAGGATAGTCAAGGCTACATAATGAAACCCTATCTCAAAAAAAATTTTTTACATAATTTTAAACAATTTTTTATTTTAGATTTTGAAATTTTTATGTGTGTGAGCATCTCACCTGAGTGTAGTTTGTGCACTATATGTGTGTCTGCTGGCTGTGGCGGTGGGAAAAAGGCATCAGATCCCTAGCACTGGAGTTATGGTGGTTGTGAGCCACCACAAGGATGCTGGGAACTGAACATCCGTCCTCTGAAAGACTAGCACATGAACTATTCTTAACCAATGAACCGTCTCTCCACCCCCACTCCCACCCACCCCCCCCAATTTTTGGTTTTAAAACAAATATACCTGCCTCTCAAAATCTGAAAGGCCCTAGGTTCAATATGCAATACCACACACGGTATTCTAACGGCAAACGCCCTGTGCCTCTAAGATGGCTCAGCTGGAGACATCTTCAACACCATAGTTCCAGTTTACATTTGGGGAGAGTCTTATAAGAACAACACCATGGGGTCAGGGCACTGAAGAGATGGCTTGGGGGTCTCTTGATCTTGCAGAGAAGTTGGGTTTGGCTCCCAGCGCAAACTCGGCAGCTCACAATCATCTGAACTCCCGCTCCAAGGGATCTGCCGCCCTCTTCTGGCTTCTGTGAGCAGCAGGCACACATGTGGTGCACAGATGTCCCCACAGACAAAACACCACACACATAATAAAAATGCAAATAAAAGAAAAAGATCACAAGGGCAGAGAGCCATTGTCGTGAAGAGTAGACTTGATCGTTATAAGGCTGGAGTGTTGGGATCGTCTTCCTTTCCCACAGGCCTCAAAGCTGCCACCCAAGGCACTGAGCTGGCAAGGGACAGCTGGCTTTTTATGAGAGAGGACCTCCTGCCATCTCTGAAGCATTCAACTAGATAGTCCTGCCAGGAGAGCCTGAGCCACAGAAGGCCACAGGCACCTCGTGAAGCCAGGGGTGGTGGCTTCTGCCTGCTGGCTTCTGAGAAACAGATGAGCTCAGACAACTGCAGGGGTGATCCCTCCAGACCCTAGCCTCTGTCTTCTCAGCTTTCTGGTCTTTGCAAGCAAACAAACAACCCTTGGCGTATCTGTGTGTGGAATTACCCTCCCTCGCCTAGCTGCCTTTAGGCTGCCACTGGGAGGCAGTGTGGTCACAGGGGTTTAGACCAGCATGGAGTCAGAGGTCCTGGGTTTCTTCCATGGCATAGGAGGCCTATAAAGGCCAAAAATACAACCAAAGACAAACCAGGGCATCACAAGCCTCAGCCGCTCATCTTGGCAGTGGGAGTGAGCTCTCTGCATCCCTGGCATCTGAGGGCACCATAAAGAGGTGTTTCATTTGGTTTTCCTGAAACAAGGCTTCATCCACTCCAGGCTGGCCTCAAACTTGCTATGTAGCAAAGGTTGACCTTGAATTTCGGACCCTCTGGCCTCTGCCTCCCCAGTGCTGGGATTAGAGGACTGCACCATTGGCTGCACTGGGTCTCTGTCCGAGACATGGTGCTGAGGGAGACCTGGGCCACACACGCGACAGGTAAACACTGCCAGCCAAATACATCTGAGTCCCCTCAAGAAGAAATGAAAAGGTGTAGGAAAGAGCATGCCCAGCTCACCCAGGTGAACACCTGCTGCCCTACTGTGTGCCGGGCACAGAGGGGACTGCCACATGCCCCTTCCCCAAAAGCATCCAGAAGCAGGACCTGAATGGGCAGCCAGGGTGTGAGGGAGGAAGGGCCCTGGGAAGAACCCAACAGGATTCAGGACATTAGGACTGACGGAGAGAACTCATTAAGGTGGAAAAAGGACAAATAATCAAAACTGGTGGAGAGAGGGAGGGAAATGGTGCACAGGGCTCTAGAATCAGACTTCAAGTCCCAGCCCTGCCTCTTACAAGCTGTGTGACTTTGACCAAGTTGCTCACCCTCTTTGAGGTATAAAAGAGGGATGATGCTGTAACCTTTCTGGCAGTGAGAACCGCTCTCAGGAAAAGCAAAGCAGTGGAGAAAAAAATTTATCTTGTCTACTGCCAGAGAATCAAGTATCAGTTATTTTTTTCAAAGAGGAAGAAGCCGTACCAGGGGACATGACAGGAAATGGATAGGTCTTCGTCAGGGTGTCTATTGCTGTGAAGAGACACCATGACCACAGCAACTCTTTTTTTTTTTTTTAAAGATTTATTTATTATGTATTCAGTTTTCTGTTCTGCCGGCATGTATCCCTGCAGGCCAGAAGAGGACACCAGATCTCATTACAGATGGCTGTGAGCCACCATGTGGTTGCTGGGAATTGAACTCTGGAAGAGCAGCCAGCGCTCTTAAGCTCTGAGCCATCTCTCCAGCCCCCACCACGGAAACTCTTATAAAGGAAAAAACATTTAATTAGGGCAGCTTATAGTGTAAGAGATTTAGTCCAGCCAGGCGTTGGTGGCGCACGCCTTTAATCCCAGCACTCAGGAGACAGAGGCAGGCGGATCTCTGTGAGTTCGAGACCAGCCTGGTCTCCAGAGTGAGTGCCAGGATAAGCACCAAAACTACACAGGAGAAACCCTGTTCGGAAAGAGAGAGAGAGAGAGAGAGAGAGAGAGAGAGAGAGAGAGAGAGACAGAAAGAGAGAGAGAGAGAGATTTAGTCCATTGTCACCATGGTATGACATGGTGGCATGCAGGCAGACATGGTGCTGGAAATGGAACAGAGATTCTGATATTTGATAGGCAGGCAACAGGAAGTGGTCTGTCTCACTGTGCATGGCTTGAGCATATAAGAGACCTCAAAGCCCGCCCCCTAGAGCCGCTTCCTTTAGGGATCATTTTCTTTCAAACCACCACAAGGGGACACAAACTGACTTCCCTTTCCATTTCCATATCCCAGAGGTACCTGGGCCCCCACTTCAAACAGCCTGCTGTCCGCAGCAGTCTTTGCTGGGCTGCCCAAAGTTGCTTGCTTCAGAACTGACTGTAAAGTACCACTGAGTACTGACTGCCACCATGGCACCCATCACTCAACAGCTAGTGAGTGCAAACTGTCATGGAGTGGATCCTTCTCCAGCCAGGGTGGGGAGGAAGCACCGCTCATCTAGATGAGTCTGGAAAACAAGCATTGACGCACAGGAAACTCCTGGCAGGTATGGGAATGGTTACAACCACTGTGGGCAAACAGTGCATTCCCCAGGACGCTGCCTGGGCCCTCGGGAAATCCTTATGCAGACTCCAGAGACACCCTAGAGAAACAATTACAGCTGTTCCTACACCAGCTGCCCTCAGTCCACAGTGAGGAAGCAATTATGACGCCTCCCTAGAGTGGGCACAGGAGTGAACGCCACATGTCACAAGCAGACCACCGTAGCTGGACATGGTGGCACATGCCTGCAATCCCAGAATGTGGGAGGCGGAGGCGGGAGGATCAGGAGTTCAAAGCTAGCCTTGGACCACAAGAGATCCAGTCTCAAAAGAAAAAGTGTGGGAGATAAGGTTTGGGTGTGGGATTAGCAGAAGGCTGGGTGAGTAAGTAAATCATGAGTGTTGCAGGTGTGAAGACCCGAGTTCCAATCCCGGAAGCCCACGTGTTCCCCTCCTTAGATCACACCTCAGCTCTATTTCCAGGAGAGTCTGCATAACCCTTAACAGCACACCACAGGTGTGTCAGGTTCACCAAGGTTGTCATCTCCCTCCAAAAGCTCAGACACACAGATTTGGTCCAAAATTGAATTACCTGCTGAGAAACCATGCAAAGTGGCTCCTGTTTGCCAGTTTAAAGCCATGACTTTCTTATCCACGCCTACAGCCCTCAGTCTCCAGAGGGAGAGATTCTAGTTCCTAGTAACTCAAGCTTCCAACAGTAACACTCTACTTTCCGCGCCCTTCCGGCCACAGCATAACCCCTGTAACTGTCAGGACTCCCCATCCTTTTGCTGTCTTTGCCCCACAGTCCCAGCAATTGCCTGTCTTCTCTCCCTTCCCTTCTCCCTGCTCCCTGAGAGATAGCCACAGAAGACTACCCCAGCCTCTGGGGGTTCTCTCTCTTTTCTCTCCAATAAAAACCTTCCCCCTTAATCATAGAGGGCTCTTTTTTTTGTGTTTTGTTTTGTTTTTGTTTGTTTGTTTTGTTTTCTTTCGAGACAGGGTTTCTCTGTGTAGCTTTGGCGCCTATCCTGGCACTCGCTCTGGAGACCAGGCTGGCCTCGAACTCACAGAGTTCGCTTGCCTCTGCCTCCCAAGTGCTGGGATTAAAGGCGTGCGCCACCAACGCCCGGCTTAGAGGGCCCTTTTCAATGGTTTTTGTTGTTTGTTTGTTGGTTGGTTGGTTGGTTGGTTGGTTGGTTTTTCGAGACAAGGTTTCTGTGTAGCTTTGGAGCCTATCCTGGCACTCGTTCTGGAGACCAGGCTGGCCTCGAACTCACAGAGATCCACCTGCGTTTGTTTGTTTTTACAATGATTCCACCCCAGTCTAACCTGGTGAACTAATGACTTTTTTGTGGTTGGTTTTCTTGGTATCTTTGGAGGCTGTCCTGGAACTCGCTCTGTAGACCAGGCTGGCCTCAAACTCACAAAGATTCACCTGCCTCTGCTGGGATTAAAGGTGTGAGCAGCCACCTGGCCATTTCAATTTCAGTTTCTTTCCTGAACTCCTCGAATACAAGGAATATAAGAGGCACGGGGAGCAGCCCAACCCAGGACAGCCCACATGCTCCCCTCCTTAGATCACACCTCAGCTCTAGTTCCAGGAGAGTCTGCAATCTTGTTTGCAGAATTTGGCTTCCACACAAAGCCTCACAAAGCCTCTGTCTCCCTGACCCTTATCATCTCTGATAACAGCCACCCTGGAGCTGACAGAGTCAGACACTTCAGTGTCTCTGTGCTTTCCTCATCCCGGGTGCCTCTGTGGACCAAGGCCAGCTGACAGCGAGTGGGCTCTTCCAATCAGTCCCCTTTTAATCTCCAAGCCAGTGACCTTGCTCTGTTGTTCCATCAGAGCCTGCTCTGTTCAATTGAAAGGGACATTAGGGACAGAATACAGTGGCTCAGTGGCAGAGCACATGCCTGGCTTATACAAGGTCCCGGGTCTCACCCAGCACTGCAATTTACAAATAAGTAGATAGACAGGAAAAGAGACCTATGACAGGATTGTTGGCCTTGTGATGTAAAAGTGTGGCCGGTGTGTGGCTCGCCTCTGACCTCCATTCATGGCACACACATGCCTGCAAAAACACCGACATGTACACACACACAAATCATTTAAAAGTTAGGTTCACTAAGATGGCTCAGTGGGTAAAGGTACCTGAGGACCTGAGGTTGATCCCCAGGACCCAAGGGGACCCACATGGTGGAATGAGAGAACCAACTCCCTAAGGTTGTCTGTCCTCTGACCAGCTACTACAAATAGTGGTTTGAATGAGAATCACCCCCTCATCCCCCCAGCCTACCCACCACCCCCCACTCCCACCCACAGGCTCAGATATTTGAATGCTTAGTCACCAGCTAGTTGAACTGATTGGGAAGAATTAGGAAATGTGGGGCTGCAGAGATGGCTCACAGATTAAGAGCACTGACTGCTCTTCCAGAGGTCCTGAGTTCAATTCCCAGCAACCACACGGTGGCTCTCAACCATCTGTAATGAGATCTGGTGCCCTCTTCTGGAGTGCAGATATACATGGAAGCAGAATGTTGTATACATAATAAATAAAATCTTAATAAAAAAAAAAAAAAGAATTAGGAAATGTGTCACTGGGAGTGGACTTTGAGGTTTTGAAAGGCTTGCTGCCTACGGATCAGTATGTGAGGCTCTGAGCTACTGCTCCAGTGCCATGCCTGTCTGCTTCCTGCCATGATCATGGGCTAATTCTCTGAAATTGTAAGCAAACACCCCCCACCACCGATTAAATACTTCTTTTTTCTTCCTGGAGACAGCGTTTCTCTGTGTAGCTTTGTAGACCAAGCTGGTCTCCAACTCACTGAGATTAAAGGCGTGTGCCACCACCGCCTGCCATGTTAATTATTTTTAATTATGTGCATGCATACATAGGCGGGCATGTGCCTGTGAGTTCAGTACCCTTGGAGGCCAGAAGAGGGCGATGGATTCCCAGGAGCTGGAGTTAGAGCGCATGTTCTCTCTCATATATGGAGGTTGCTCCCCACCCTCCCAAACCCTCCCCCAATCTCCAGAGACAGGGTTTCTCTGTGTAACCCTGGCTGTCCTGGAACTCACTCTGTAGACCAGGCTGCCCTCAAACTCACAGAGATCTGCCTACCTCTGCCTCCCAAGTGCTGAGACTAAAGGCATGGGCCGCCACCACTACCACCTGGCTATGAGTTTGAGGCTAGCCTAGTCTATAGAGTGAGTTCTAGGACAGCCAGGGCAACACAGAGAAATCCTTTCATAAAAAACAAAAACAACAAAATTTGGGGCTGGAGAGATGGCTCAGTGGTTAAGAGCACTGGCTGGTCTTCCAGGGGACCCACGTTCAATTCCCAGCATTCATGAGGCAACTCCTATCTGTCTGTAACTCTAGTTCCAGGGAATCCAACACCTTCACACAGACATACAAGCACATGAGAGAGATTCATGTGTTTCAATAATTCACAGAAGGCAGGTGTTGTGGCACACGCCTTTAATCCCGGCCCTTGGGAGGCAGAGACAGGCTGATCTCTGAGTTGGAGGAACTGTGTGCTAGAATAACCCCCCCATACACACTTCTTTTTTCTTTTTGGTTTTTCAAGACATGGTTTCTCTGTGTAGCACTGGCTGTCCTGGAACTCAGAGATCTGTCTGCTTCTGCCTCCCAAGCACTGGGATTTGTAGATGGAGTGTATCACTATGTCCAGCTATAAACCTCCCTTTTCTTAAACTGTTTGTCAGGCATTCTGTCGAAGCAATAAAAAAAGTAACTGACATACCCTCTGCATTTTACAGTTGCCTTTGTAATTCAAAATACACTCCATAAATATGGATTTTTAAACCCAGCTCTCAAGGCTTGAGCTAACTGCTTCCTTCTTCAGAAACTTCATTACTGGCCAACCAAACATATCTTCTTTCCGCACCCCCCCCCCTTCAGCCTCAGGCCCCTGGCACTGGCCTCAGAGCTGCCCGCAGTATCTCACCAGCCAGGGTGCCTTTGCGTTGTTCACAGAATACAGGGCTATCTGCAGCCTGGCAGCACTCCGTCCATGTTATACAAATCAGGCCCTGGGAAGGTGATGAAGAAAGAGCCGTGCCTTCAACCACATCAGAGGGCCCTGGCAAGAAAGACAAGAGGACACTTGCCCAGGCTCTTCAGAGGCAAGTTGCCCTGGGCGTCCCCCTCATGCCTGTACTTCAGGATGCCCTGTGACAGGCACTTGCAATTGCATGGGGAAGGTGGAGATGGAAGGGATCTGGGGCTTGACTGCCAGTCAGAAGCTGCAGCTTGTCTCATCAGATAGGGTAAGGAGCAGCTGAGGAGACACCTGACATCGGCCTCCAGCTGCAACACGCACCACACACAATGTCCCTTTCCAAACACCTCACAAATCACAGCCAGATCATCAAGTCCAGGAAGCTGCCAGACCCTTGCCCAGGCTCAGGTCCCACTTCTTAGCTGACTGACCTTGACCCTCTTTTAATCCTGCGGGTCTGAGTCCTCACTTCTGTAAAATGACCAGGCCAGTTGCAAGGATCCTTCCAGTTCTAAGCCAGTGACACCAATCTGTGTCCTAGCTGCCCATCTACAGAAGGGACAGCAAAGGAAGCTTGATCTTTCTAGTCTCCAGACTGGTGCCAGGATGCCAACGGAGACACTTCTCCGGTACAGCTTAAAAAGGACCTTGGCCAGAGAAGGAAACAGTGGAGGCGTGGCAACCCTCAGGACCATCCTCAGTCCTGAATCTGAGCTGGTCCTCACACCCATTCTCTCTTTTTTTGTTTGTTTGTTTGTTTGTTTTTGTTTTTCGAGACAGGGTTTCTCTGTATAGCTTTGGAGCCTATCCTGGCACTCGCTCTGGAGACCAGGCTGGCCTCGAACTCACAGAGATCCGCCTGCCTCTGCCTCCTGAGTGCTGGGATTAAAGGAGTGCACCACCAACACCCAGCCAACAAGCCCATTCTTAGGGCCGGGGCTGGAGAGATGGCTCAGAGGTTAAGAGCACTGGCTGCTCTTCCAGAGTTCTGAGTTTCAATTCCCAGCAACCACATGGTGGCTCACAGCCATCCACTATGAGATCTGGTGCCCTTTTCTGGTGTGCAGATAGACATGGAAGCAAAATGTTGTATACATAATAAATAAAATCTTTGAAAAAAAATAGCAGACCCCACCAAGGACACCAAATACACCACAACAAGACACTGCCTATTACAGCATTTATTTCTCAGAGAGAAAATAAGACGTCATATTATAGTAGGTAAAATTAACTCTCGTATTCTTTACAGGCATAGATTTTTCTGTTTATTACCTCTCTTATAGCCATCTGTTATAAACAATTCTAGAAGGCAAATAAAGTCACTTTCTACAATAAATAGAGCATCGTGTGCTTCACAGCGGACGCGACAGAGACACGAGGCCCCGTGCCACAGCAGGATCTGAGCTGCACCTGTTCTAAAAGAGCAGGTTTTCAAATGGGACTCAGACACTGAAAAATAGAGATAAAGTGTTGGGAGAAGGAGAGGGGGTGGGGAGAAAACCCCGAGATCTTACAACACAGGTTTAGACAAGGATCACAGAGTCCACAGCTGACCAACTACCTGGGGAGAGGGGGACGCATCGGCTCCTTTAACTAGACCACACTGTGTGGCTGCACAGTGGAGGGTTCCGATAATGGAGAGTATAGGCCTGAATAACTTACAACAGTATCTTACAGTTATATACACCATGTCCTGTCCCAGCTGTTGCTGCAATGTTTACTGGACAGAATCCCGCCCTCTCTATGAATTCTGTTGGTTCCCTTTTAAACTCTGGCTCATGTCCCAAATGTGTAAGAAGTTGGTGGTTGGTTGGCTGTATTTTAAAAAGTCTGAGTATGTAAAAATGGCAGTGATCTCCCCAGGGCCTTTGTTTTGCCCAAAACTCCCCTATGAAAAGTTTTAAAACAACTAAAAATAACATCAAGGTAGAAGTCAAAATGCCAATCAGCGGCCCGCAAACCCGCCCGCGGCTTTGGTGCTTAGGAAGTGAAAAGTAACGTCAAGAGCAGAAGCCTCTGAAAGTTGCGTTGGTTTGTCAGTCAGCATTCCTTATTCACAGTTTTTTTTTTTTTCTTCCTTCCTTTTGGAGGTGAGGGAGTGAAGGTTGAAGACAGGGTATGAAAGAAAAAGGCTGTGTTCCCTGCTCTATGAAGCAGGAGCAACAGAGCCAGGGGAGGGTGCTGGAGGGCAGCCTATGCCCCCTGTGTGACACAGTAAGGCTTAAGTCTGCTGCAGGAAGAGAAAAGCCAACGAGAAGGGAGGAGGGACAAGCAGCATGCCAGTTGGAAGGCATGTGCCATCCTCAGCATCCATTGAGCCTTGTGCATGGACGGGGCCCTCCCTCAGCAAGACAGAGGGCAGGAAGCCCACTCCATCCACAGGGCACATGCATGCAGCTGGGCTGGGCATGTCAGCAGCACAAGTGGGAGTCTGCGAGTGAGGGAAAGATTCTTACACGTGGGATCGCTTCTACCTGTGGCTCAGGTGCCTGGCAGACACCTATCTAACATAGCAGCTGGCCAGGAAGGAAATGAGCATCAAAGAAAAAGATCAATTTGGTGACGTTGCTGTCAGTTTGGCACAAGGGAGAAAGGAGAGCGATGTTGGGGAGGAGAGGCTGGGCTGGGTGTGGAAAATGAGATTGGGTGTGGAAGGAGGAGGTGTGAGAGTAGGTGGTGTGGGGGGAGGGGAGGGAGCTCAGTGGGTTCCCGAGGGACCCTGGCACATCTCTGGGATCAGTATCAGAACCTTGCCTGCCCTGAGGTATGGTTAGCTGGGAGAGGCATGGAGGGAGCAGTTGGCCCCAGAAAAGCAGCCTAGGACCTCTTGCTCTGTGGGCCAGGTCCACCTCCCTGGCCGGCCAAGACTCTCAGCTGTTTCTACTTCAAAGTGGTTCTTCAGTGGAATATCCCCAGGGACCTCGGGTGGGAGTTTTTGGCACACAGCGGCCCTCCAGGGGAACCACATGATTGGTCAACACTGGGCCTTGCCCTTGGAGACCCAGTCCAGTCAGGGCCTGCCATGAGAAAGAAGCTGCCGGCCAGACACTTGGCAGGGGCAGACGAGGCTTCTTATGCCTCGGGGACAGAGGAGAGGCAAAGCAGGCAGATGCAGGCCCAGTTCCACTCTTACAGGTAGGTGGAAGCGACGAAGGAGTGGGGTCCCCGTACTCGGCTCAGGTGGATCATTGCACGGTCATAGGCCACTTGTACCGACTTTCGGATGCTGGTCTTGCGGCCTTCCAACATCTTGAGTTTGTCCACAGTATCCTCCACACCCAGAGGCAGAACTTTGTCCCTTGGAAGCCACTGCCTGAAACGCAAGCACAGCTGAGATTCAGCTGCAGGAGATCCTACAGAGGCTCCTTTGGACCCAGCTACCAGGTCAAGCAAGGTGGAGGGGAAAGCAGGCAGACTGCAGATAACTGCCAACGGTATTCCAGCAGGCAGGCTTAGTAACCCTGCAGGCCTAAGCCTTGCCCTAGGGCATCTGTTACCAGCAATTCTACCTCCTATTCACACAGAGCCAGGGGTGATGGCACTTTGTTAGCCACAAGCCACCAAGCCCCTCATAAAGGACACCACATTGTCCAGACTCCCTCAGGACTGGGACACACTTTCTCTTAGCTATGGGGAGTGCTCTATTCATTCGGCTTTCAGCTTAGTCTTCTCTTTCTGGTAACTAGCTACCATGAGAGCTGCCTACCCAAGGTCATGCCTGTTCCAAAAAACAGGTGGAATTTAGTGACTGTTGGCTTAAGGGTGCACTGAGATCCCCAATTCCCAACACCTCTCCCAAACTCTACAGAAAAAAGCTGAGGCCTCTACTCAAAGTGTGCTGTCAGTGGACTTTTCCTTCTGCCTGGGGCTGTGGCCCCTCTCCTATGGCTTTCCTCAATACCTGGTCAAAGAGGCCCACTCCAAACCTACTCTAAGCACTGTTAGCTAGTGTCATTAGGAACAGCTACCACAAGCAGCATGGGCCAGCTGAAGCCTCCTCTCCCTCCTCCTATGGGTAGAGCCGGCGCCCTGGCAGGGATCCTGCAGCGGCTGCACCACTTACCAGGTGCGCTTGTTGTCAAAGAAGAGGACAAGAAAGAGCTTCTCTCCAGCCTCGGCCTGCTTCTGCTCTCCCAGCTTCAGCACGTCCAGTGGAGGGACAGGGATGGGGACACCATTGTGCAGGAGGCCCTCCCGGGGCATCTTGGGATCGATGATCTGGAGGCAGAAAAGGAGACAGGCTCTGAGCAGGGGAGAATGGGAGAAGCTATAAAACCGACCATCAAGGCACTGAAAGCCTAAGCATCCAAGGGTTCAGTTACACAAATAACCAGGCTATGGAGGCACACGTTCCTTTGCACCCCAAAATAAAAGCCTTGTCTCTCTTCCTCCAGTCCACTGTCCCACCTTCTCCCCAGCCTTGTTCAAGCAATCTTCTGGATGAAAGGACTTGATCGACAAACTGAGTAGGGCTGAGCAGGCAATTCCATGTCCAAGCCAGACAAACCCTCTCCTCAGTGTGCAATTCACTCCAGTACTCAGGGCCTTGCCCCAGTGGGCACCCAGGCTGGGACTATGCAGAAAGCTCAACCTGTCAACAGGGGCAACACCTTTGATTCTGGGTAACTGCCTCTGGCTACTACCTTCCCAAGGGACATGGGGTCAGATACCTCTGTGGTAAGATTGGAGAAGAGACAAAAGGACAGCTGAAAGGGTCAGCGTTTGAGGGAAAACCAAAGCCACTTGAGGAATCAATCTTCTAGGAGCAAGCTCCAGAAGGGGAGGGGCAGCTTATCCTGAGAGGGGCTCATCACAGTCAGCAGCTCTCCAGTGAGCAGGAGAGCATCACAGCACAACAGCTCTCCAATAGGCATGAGAGCATCACAGCACAGCAGCTCTCCAGGGAGCAGGAGTACAGTTTTCCATGTCTGTGGAGCACTTTCTGTTCCCAGAGCTCACAATCATCCATGCACCATCTCACTTGAGTCTCTGACGGGTATCAGCAGACAGGGAAGTACCAGCACAGGAGGATGGGCGCTAAACCACACCTGGGACTGGAACCAGATGCTGGCAAAGGCAGTTAGGCCTGTGCTGCAGGCAGCCTCCAACACAGCCCCACTTCCAAAGCAGCTGGCTCAAAACCTCTGTGCGCTAAGATCAGAGAGACCTGGAAGCCAGCAGAGGAAGTAGTCCTTGCTAGAGACAGAACAACCTTCATTCCTATGTCCTGTCCCAGGGGACCTCCTCTCATAATAAAGTGTTCTCATACCTATGGGCACCTGCCAGCACCCCATGTCCCCAAGACAAGCAGGCGAAAGCAGACGCTCTGGCCAAGAGTTTACCCTAAGGTACCAAGAGACAGATGAGCAGTAAGTGCACTGGCTGTTCTTCCAGAGGACCCAAGTTCAGCTCCTAGTACTCACAGGGTGGCTCAACCATCTGACCCTTCCTGACCTCCTCAGGTACCAGTCATGTACATGGTGCACACACATACATACAGGCAAAATACTCATACATGTAACATACATGTGTCATACATGTAACATACATGTAACATACATGTTACATACATGTAACATACATGTAACATACATGTAACATACATGTAACATACATGTAACATACATGTAACATACATGTAACATACATGTGTCATACATGTAACATACATGTGTCATACATGTAACATACATCTAACATACATGTACCATACATGTGTCATACATTTAACATACATGTTACATACATGTAACATACATGTAACATACATGTTACATACATAATATACATGTAACATACATGTAACATACGTGTAACATACGTGTAACATGCATGTAACATACGTGTAACATACATGTGATATACATGTGTCATACATGTAACATAAATGTAACATACATGTAACATACATGTGTCATACATGTAACATACATGTTACATACATTCAACATACATGTAACATATATTAACATACATGTTACATACATTACATACATGTAACATACATGTGTCATGCATGTAACATACATGTAACATACATGTAATATACGTGTAACATACATGTGACATACATGTGTCATACAGGTAACATACATGTAACATACATGTAACATACATGTAACATACATGTAACATACATGTTAAACACATGTAACATACATGTAACATACATGTGTCATGCATGTAACATACATGTGTCATACATGGAACATACATGTAACATACATGTGTCATACATTTAACATACATGTTACATACATGTAACATACATGTAACATACATGTAACATACATGTAACATACATGTTACATACATGTTACATACATAACATACATGTAACATACATGTAACATATATGTGTCATACATGTAACACAAATGTGTAATACATGTAACATACATGTAACATACATGTAACATACATGTTACATACATTTAACATACATGTGTCATACATGTAACATACATCTAACGTACATGAAACATACATGTAACATACATGTAACATGCATGTTACATACATAACATACATGTAACATACATGTGTCATACATTTAACATACGTGTAACATACATGTAACATACATGTGACATACATGTAACATACATGTGTCATACATGTAATATACATGTAACATACATGTAACATACATGTAACATACATGTTACATACATAACATACATGTAACATACATGTGTCATACATGTAACATACATGTAACATACGTGTAACATACATTTAACATACATGTGTCGTACATGTAACATACATGTTACATACAGGTAACATACATGTAACATACAAGTAACATATTTGTAACATACATGTTACATACATGTAACATACATGTTACATACATGTAACATACATGTAACATACATGTGTCATGCATGTAACATACATGTGTCATAAATGTAACATACATGAGTCATACATTTAACATACATGTTACATACATGTAACATACGTGTAACATACATGTAACATACGTGTAACATACATGTTACATACATGTAACATACATGTTACATACATAGCATACATGTAACATACATGTAACATACATGTAACATACATGTGTCATACATGGAACATTCATGTGTCATACATGTAACATACATGTAACATACATGTAACAAACATGTTACATACATTTAACATACATGTAACATACATGTGTCATACATGTAACATACATCTAACATACATGTAACATACATGTAACATACATGTAACATACATGTGTCATACATGTAACATACATCTAACATACATGTAACATACATGTAACATACATGTAACACACATATAACATACATGTAACAAACGTGTAACATACATGTAACATACATGTGTCATATATGTAACACACATGTAACATACATGTAACATACATTTAACACACATGTTACATACATGTAACACACATGTGTCATACATGTAACATATGTGTTACATACATGTAACATACATATAACATACATGTTACATACATGTTACATACTTGTAACATACATGTCACATACAAAACATACATGTAACATACATGTGTCATACATGTGTCATACATGTAACATACGTGTAACATACATGTAACATACATGTAACATACATGTTTCATACATGTAACATACGTGTAACATACATGTGTCATACAGGTAACATACATGTAACATACATGTGCCATACATGTAACATACATGATACATAGATGTGTCATACATGTAACATACATGTTACATACATGTGTCATACATGTAACATACATGTAACATACATGTAACATATATGTGTCATACATGTAACATACATGTTACATACATGTAACATACATGTGAAATACATGTAACATACATGTGTCATACATGTAATATACATGTAACATACATGTAAAATACATGTAACATACATGTTACATACATAACATACATGTAACATACATGTGTCATACATGTAACATACATGTAACATACGTGTAACATACATGTAACATACATGTAACATACATGTAACATACATGTAACATACATGTTACATACATGTAACATACATGTAACATACGTGTAACATACATGTAACATACATGTAATATACATGTAACATACATGTAACATACATGTAACATACATGTAACATACATGTGTCATACATGTAACATACATGTTACATATATGTAACATACATGTGACATACTTGTAACATACATGTGTCATACATGTAACATACATGTAACATACATGAAACATACATGTAACATACATGTAACATACGTGTAACATACATGTAACATACATGTGTCATACATGTAACATACATGTAGCATACATGTTACATACATGTAACATACATGTAACATACGTGTAACATACAGGTAACATACATGTGTCATACATGTAACATACATGTAATATACATGTAACATACATGTAACATACATGTAACATACATGTGTCATACATGTAACATACATGTTACATACATGTAACATACATGTAACATACATGTGTCATGCATGTAACATACATGTGTCATACATGTAACATACATCTAACATACATGTACCATACATGTGTCATACATTTAACATACATGTTACATACATGTAACATACATGTAACATACATGTTACATACATAATATACATGTAACATACATGTAACATACGTGTAACATACGTGTAACATGCATGTAACATACGTGTAACATACATGTGATATACATGTGTCATACATGTAACATAAATGTAACATACATGTAACATACATGTGTCATACATGTAACATACATGTTACATACATTCAACATACATGTAACATACATTAACATACATGTTACATACATTACATACATGTAACATACATGTGTCATGCATGTAACATACATGTAACATACATGTAATATACGTGTAACATACATGTGACCTACATGTGTCATACAGGTAACATACATGTAACATACATGTAACATACATGTAACATACATGTAACATACATGTTAAACACATGTAACATACATGTAACATACATGTGTCATGCATGTAACATACATGTGTCATACATGGAACATACATGTAACATACATGTGTCATACATTTAACATACATGTTACATACATGTAACATACATGTAACATACATGTAACATACATGTAACATACATGTTACATACATGTTACATACATAACATACATGTAACATACATGTAACATATATGTGTCATACATGTAACACAAATGTGTAATACATGTAACATACATGTAACATGCATGTTACATACATAACATACATGTAACATACATGTGTCATACATTTAACATACGTGTAACATACATGTAACATACATGTGACATACATGTAACATACATGTGTCATACATGTAATATACATGTAACATACATGTAACATACATGTAACATACATGTTACATACATAACATACATGTAACATACATGTGTCATACATGTAACATACATGTAACATACGTGTAACATACATTTAACATACATGTGTCGTACATGTAACATACATGTTACATACAGGTAACATACATGTAACATACAAGTAACATATTTGTAACATACATGTTACATACATGTAACATACATGTAACATACATGTAACATGCATATAACATACATGTAACATACATGTTACATACATGTAACATACATGTAACATACATGTGTCATGCATGTAACATACATGTGTCATAAATGTAACATACATGAGTCATACATTTAACATACATGTTACATACATGTAACATACGTGTAACATACATGTAACATACGTGTAACATACATGTTACATACATGTAACATACATGTTACATACATAGCATAG
>NW_023277021.1:0-40287 GCF_003668045.3 Cricetulus griseus
ATGTTACTATTTATAAATACCTGGCCTTTACTTGGATTATTTCTGGCCAATTTTTCTTAACTTAAATGATTCCATCTATCTTTGCCTCTAGAATTTTTCCTTTTCTCCCTTTCTATGTATTGCACTTTCCCTCCTACTCATGACATGCTGTCTGGCTGGGTAGCTGGATCATAACTCTTTATCAGAACATATGGTGTTGAAGACAAACCAAGAATCACCACTTCACAGAATTAAACTAATATAGCATAAACAAAAGCAACACATATTTGCATTATTAAACCAATATTCCATAGCATAAAAGTAACACGTCCTAAAATACTGTTCTACTGAAAAATACATTTACAATATGGTCAGTATCGTGATTTTAGATTCACATATGTATGTGGTACTTTAGAATGTCCTGAGCTATGAAGATGTGCATATAAACTTCACTTGCAAAGAGTGGACTTTGCTGGATACTTCTCAGAAGAATATCTACAAAGACGTAATGCTGGAGACCTACAAGAACCTCAATGATATAGGTAAGTGTGTATTTTCTTTCACATTTTAAAATAATAGTATAACTGAGAATTTCTTATTGATGCTCTTCTTTAACTTGATAGAGATAGAATAAGTATGTAGGAAATAAATCAAAGTTCTGTAGTTCTTTGAAGACAGTCAGTTAAATTTTGAACATTTATCAATAATATAATATAATATGCATTTTCTGGTACTATGTTTTAGGATACAGTTGGGAAGCCCATACAATTGAAGAACATTTTCCAAGTTCTAAAAGATATGAAAGGTAATTTTCATGAAAAATTGATAGAAATGTGCCTCTGAAAAAAATTGAAATGTGTCCTGGAAGTTTCAAACTGAAATTAAAGTATAATTAAACACAGCTTAAAGTACAGTGATGATTATTAAACTCACACCAAATCATATACCTCAATTTCAGGTAGATGAAATGCATTTTATTAAGAAAGATGACAAGCAACCAATGCTCTGAGAGATTTTACCACTTGAATCATCACACCATGAGTGCTATGCTGTAGAATTGTCAATCCATTTATTTCAAAATACCTATATGACTAAGGGAATACACATGGTTGAGGTGATAAATGTATCTCCAAAATCAAACACCCCATAGGAAATCTGGTATTACTCAACTACTTGTGGTTACTTTTCTAAGTTTATTGAGGGGGCAATAATTTTCAACAGTCAAGGGGCAGTTATTTTAGAGAAATGATAATCTCTCTAGCACATGTCAATAAGGCATGGAGAGTCAAATTTTGTTAATGTGCAAGTCTCTTCTTTGTAATATTTCCTTTACTAGGTATATCATATATTACTCAGGATACATGCCATATGAGCAAAGGGATATGGAGGACATAATATAGCTCTCACAGAATATTTATAAGATATGTGGTAGTGCCAGATTTTTGCATTCTTGTTATATTTGATTCAAGTATATAAGTAATTTGTTTTCCAGCTTCATTGATAATACACCAACAAGCCCACACTGTAGAAAATCTCTATTAGTCTAGGACTGTGAAATACTTCTGTTTGTTCTAGTTCAGTTAGCAAATGTAGTATGACTCAAAGTGTAGGAAAATTTAAAAATACAGTAAGAAGGATAAAGTTATGAAATTTTCCAGTTCTCTTTAATACATGAAAAATCCCATATAGAAAAAGTCTCTGCAAATGATAACCATATAATAAAGGATTCTACCTTCACAGGGTTCTTCATAGATGCAACACAAAACCTTAAAGAAGGGGAAAACATGAGTGTAAACACAAAGATAACAGTGAATCATCTTTACAATTGAAACAATTTTTACTATTAATTTATACAAATGTCAATACTCAACATTACATTGAATATGGTAAAGAATTTAAAAGTGTCAATTTTCCTTGCAGGAAAAGTAGCCAAACTGCAGAGACGCCTTCAATACATACACAATTTGTTACAGCCTTTGCATATAAGAGTCATCCTCAAAGACATAAGAAAACACATACAGGAGGGAAACCCTATCTATGTAATCAGTATGGTAAAGCCTTCGCGTTTCATAGTGCTCTTCATGTGCATAAAAGAACACATACTGGAGAGAAGCCCTATGAATGTAATCAGTGTGGGAAAGCCTTTGCTCAGCAAGCAATCTTCAAGTGCATAAAAAGTTACATACTGGAGAGAAACCCTATGAATGTAATCAGTGTGGGAAAGCCTTTTCACAACACAGCAATCTTGTAACTCATAAAAGAACACATACTGGAGAGAAGCCCTATGAATGTAATCAGTGTGGGAAAGCCTTTGCTCAGCAAGCAATCTTCAAGTGCATAAAAAGTTACATACTGGAGAGAAACCCTATGAATGTAATCAGTGTGGGAAAGCCTTTTCACAACACAGCAATCTTGTAACTCATAAAAGAACACATACTGGAGAGAAGCCCTATGAATGTAATCAGTGTAATAAAGCCTTTTCACGGCTCATTCATCTGCAAGATCATAAAAGAACACATACAGGAGAGAAACCCTATGAGTGTAATCAGTGTGGTAAAGCCTTTGCTCAGCACAGTAATCTTCAAGTGCATAAAAAGTTACATACTGGAGAGAAAGCCTATGAATGTAATCAGTGTGGGAAAGCCTTTACTCAGCGTAGTCATCTTCAAGCACATAAAAGAGTACATACTGGAGAGAAACCCTATGAATGTGTTCAGTGTGGTAAAGTCTTTGCCTACAAAAGTGGGTTTCATATGCATAAAAGAACACATTCAGGAGAAAAACCTTATGAATGTAATCAGTGTGGAAAGACCTTTGCATATAAAAACAATCTTAAAGTGCATAAAAGAAGACATACTGAAGAAAAACCATATTAAGGTAAACACTGTGATAAAGGAGTCTTTGAAATTATTACAAAAAGATTATTCAGCAGTGATATTATAAATGCAGTCAGTTTAGTTATATTTTGCACTTTTTACAGGTGTAAAACTCTGTGGGCAATCAATCTGTTAAAGCGTTTTCATGTTACAATCATTTTTAGTACCTGAAAAAGAAAATGAGGCCTTCTCATTATCGAGTATTTGGTTGGATCTTTTACCACCACACTTCCAATCAGTTACACAACTGTGTTTATTTTGTAGAAGAAAGTTGACAGTGTCAGCAATATGTGCAAGCATTATGATGTCAATTTTTGTATTGTTGCTCCAGCACACTCATGGAAAAAAAAACTAATTTATGAACTTATAAAGCCTTATTGTAGAGTAAATGGGTCAGCCAAAGAAACACACTCTGACCCAGGAACCAGGTCCAGTGAAATAAACAGACTTTGCCACTGAAACTGGATCTAAAGAAACATACCCTGATATACGAGCCTTATGGTTGAAAATGGCCAGTGAAAGAAATAGTTTGTGTCTGTAACAAAAGGTGAACAGAAAAACTTTATCCCTGACCCTCTGATGAAAAATCCAAGTAAACATGAGCTCAAAACCAAGCAATCACCAAGCAGGAATCCAGTCAATCCCAAATGATTTTTAAAGCTCAAGGATTGAAATTTTACCAACTAACATGCTGAAAAATATTCTCCGTAAAAAAACTATACACCTAAGAAGACATATATGAACCCTATGCTTGTTAATTGGCAGCTGGCATTTTTCATACTGGGAGTGGCATTCACTTTCCTTGATTCCCCCCTCCCTTATAGATTTGTTCAGTGAGTTTCAGTGAAGACTTTCTTTTGCCACAGTGGATACAGAACTCCCCAGTGGAGAGCAGCAGAGAAGCAACATATACCTCTGACGGGAATCTCACTTAGGGGACTAGAGCAGAAGAAAATTATTTTACTGGTAATGTAGCAGACTGCTACATTTCTGGAACAGTTTCCCCCAAAGTTGAGTGAAGCATAAAAGTGACAATTTGGGCTGGAGCTAAGAAGAAATGGTTATCATTGCTTGGAAAGTTCCTACTGGAGAAGAGAAGAGAAGCAATGGCCACTTATGACAGTAAACTCCATTAGCAGAGTGAAGGAAATCTCATTTTAATGGTTCTCTGAGAGTAGCTGGAGTGCTACATCCTGCTCAGAGACCATCCCCTGCTAGAACACAACTTCATGTATAGCCTGATATCTTGACTGTCTAGATACATTTTCCTCACATCAGTGGCTTTCCAGGATATATTTCCTTCAAAGCTGTAGGTATAGCATGATTTCTGATCCTCAGGGTAGAGTTTTCTTCAGAGTCCTAGGTGTCCAGGATACATTTTCTCTAAATATTCAGGAATAGCTTGACTTCCAAACAAGGAGGGTACCTTTCTCTTCTGAGCTGCTGGTATTCAGGACACCTTCCTTTCACAGTTGTAGGAATAGCCTGACTTATTACGATTGGGAAACCTTTTCCTCCATAGCTGTATCACTTGCACAGTGATTTTTAAATCGATATCACTTTTAGATTTATGCTTCTCTTCAAGTGCATGAAATATCTAATTCACATCTAAAACTTAAGGATTCATATTATTTTCTCTCCTGTTTATAATATCTATGCCACCTTATAAAATATTTAATTTGGCCCTTGGTTCCAGTGGGATACAGGATCAACATGAAAGTTGCATGGCAGCAAAAATAGGGGTGAAAGAACTCACATCCTTAAGCTTATTCATGAAGCAGAGAGTGGAAACTGATTTTGGAGATGCTGAATTGTGGGATCTCTTTTGAAATATTTGAGATGCATGCCAAAGTGTGCTATAGGTGTGACAAATACAATTAGTGAAGTTTATTTTGATGTCTTTGTATTCCTTCTGTGCCTTTTGTTCATTTTGTACTTTGACTTAGTGATAGATATTTTTCTGCTGCAATTTATAGAATGTTACCCCCATCATTAAAGTGGTCCATTGTTTATTTTTTTAATATCAGGCAGTGTGTTAAGGATTTCTCTGAAAGTGTGGTGGTTTGTTGTTCCTAATTATGTTTTTCATATTTTCACAAATATCCTTCAGATTTTCTTGTTTAATATTAATCCTGGCTTGGATGTCAGTAATGATGAGGGATATATTTTAACTCATTATTCTCATGTGTCTGCCTCCTGAGTACAAGTCCAAGTGTTGATGATGTACTCCCAATATGTGCTGTTTTATCAACATAATTTAGGAATGTTAATGTTAAGCTTCTTAATATAAGATAATAAAAGAAACATTAAATACATCATGTGTGTATTCAAACGAGTGTTTTCTTATATCTGTTAGAGATGTTGTTTCTCAGAACCTGTCCTTGAGGATGAACACTCAGTGTTCTAAGTGCTGAGCCTTCTATTCATCCACATGAATATGTCATTCATAGCATTAAGTGTGATTGGCTGATGTAACTTTATCTTTATCACCGCCTCAATGCGTCAGAATAAATATATGATTGATTGCATCAGAAACTAACCAAGACCTGGTGCTTATGAAATTTTCCAGCATCACATCTCCACAAAATGAGGCAAAAGTACAAACTTAATGATCAGATAAGAAACTGACATTAAAAATCTTTAAGAGATGGTTGACTAACCAAACCCACAAGAGTGAATGAGCTCACATTCTCCTTCCCTGATACCTGCAAATATTCAGTTTAGAACTCTGCATGGTGGTGACTAGAGATAACATCGAAATTGTGAGGAGATCCTGAGACTTGAAGTCTAACACTTAGACCATAAGGTATTTACAAAGACTTGTGGAGATTGGAATAAGTTTTAGGGAAGGAGCTTGGAGTTTTAAAGCACAAGGTTCGCTTTCCACAACCGACCCAGGAACTAGGTGAGTCTCCTTCCTTATCCATCTGCCGCCCAAAACATCACTCACCTAGACCCCCCCTGTGCCTTCGTGCTTGGGGTAGACACACCCAGGCAGTGAGGAGCTCCCTGCTCCCAGAATCTGCTAGCACCCCACTCTTCAATCCTTTCTGCGACCTACCCAGGAACTAGGTGTCTCTGCCCTTACCCAATTCCCACCCAAAGCATCACTCACCCAGACCCCCCTGCCTGTGCCCTGCGGGCTTGGGGTAGACATACCCAGACAGGGAGGAGCTCCCTGCTCCCTGAATCTGCTAGCACCCCACTCTTCCATTCCGCTGACCGACCTAGGAACTAGGTGAGTGAGTCTCTGCCCTTTCCCAACTCCCACCCAAAACATCATTCACCCCAACCACCCCCACCCCCCCCACCCTCCGCCTGCGCCTGCTGGCTTGGAGTAGACACACCCAGGCATGGAGGAGTTCCCTGCTCCCTGAATCTGCTAGCACCCTACTCTTCCATTTTGCTGACCAACCCAGGAACTAGTGAGGAGACTATCAGGAGAGGCAAGACCATCCAGAGTTGTGAACATTGAATTCCTGGCCCCCACACACCACTGGGTCACAAGAGGAGATAGAGAGACCCCACCTGTACCCACTAAAAGAAGATATGGGAAGAAGACAGAATAAGATTTCACTCAACAACAGAAAGATCAATATGACACCACCAGAATCTAGGAACTCCACTCCAGCAAGATATGAAAAGCCCAACACAGAGCATGAAGATGAGATGGATGTCAAAAATTTTCTCAGCAAGATGATAGAGACCTTTAAAGAGGAAACAAGAAAATCCCTTAAAGAAACAGAAGAAAAAGCAAA
The DNA here is from genome assembly GCF_003668045.3 of Cricetulus griseus. Classification (NCBI taxonomy): domain Eukaryota; kingdom Metazoa; phylum Chordata; class Mammalia; order Rodentia; family Cricetidae; genus Cricetulus; species Cricetulus griseus. Next base: position 6,614 of record NW_023277021.1, read on the forward strand.
CAAAAAATTAAACAAAATGGAGGAAAAGACAAACCAAAAAATTCAAGAAATAAACAAATCTCTTAAAGAATCTAAAGAAAGCCAAGAAAAAACATCCAAACAAGTGAAGAAAGCTCTTGAAACAAGTTCAAAGCATGAAAGCTGAAATAGACACAATAAAGAAAACACAGAATGAGGTCACGCTGGAAATGGAAAGGCTCGATAAATGATCAGGAACTAAAGATGTGAGTATAACCAATAGAATTCAAGAGATGGAAGAGAGAATCTCAGCCACTGAAGACTCGCTAGAGGATATACATTCATCAACCAAAGAAAACCTCAAGTCCAACAAATCCCTAACACAAAATATCCAGGACATATGGGACACCATAAAAAGACCAAACCTAAGAATAATAGGTGTAGAAGAAGGCGAAGAAACACTACTCAAAGGTACAGAAAACATATTCAACAAAATCGTAGAAGAAAACTACCCCAAACTACAGAAGGATATACATATGAAAGGACAAGAAGCTTACAGGACACCAAACAGACTGGACAACAAAAAGAAGTCCCCCCAACACATAATAATCAAAACACCAAATCTACAGAATAAAGAGAAAATATTAAGAGCAGCAAAGGAAAAAGGCCAAGTAATATATAAAGGCAAACCAATCAGAATCACACCCGACTTCTCAATGGAAACTCTGAAAGCCAGAAGGTCTTGAATAGATACCCTATAAGCACTAAGAGAGCATGGATGTCAACCCAGACTACTGTACCCAGCAAAATTTTCAATCACTATAGTTGGAGAAAACAAGATATTCCATGACAAAAACAGATTTAAATAATACATATCCACAAATCCAGCACTACAGAAGGTTCTGGAAGAAAAACTCCAACCCAATGAACATAACTACACTCACAAAAACACTGGCAATAGATAATCTAACTTTACCAAACACAAAAAGAAACAGGAGGGCAAAAGCCACACACAATGACACCACCAACGATAAATCTAAAACAAAGAAGAACCAATGAACAATGGACATTAATATCCCTAAATGCCAATGGTCTTATCTTACCCATAAAAGGATATAGGCTGACAGAATGGATACGAAGACAGAATCCATCCTTCTGCTGTTTACAAGAAACACAACTCAATTTAAAAGACAAGCGATACCTCAGAGTAAAAGGATGGGAATAATTTTCCAATCAAATGGGCTCAAGAAACAAGCTGGTGTAGCAATCCTAATATCTAACAAATTAGACTTTAAATTGAAAACAATCAAAATAGATGAAGGAGGGCATTTCATACTAATCAAAGTAAAAGTCCTTCAAGATGAAGTCTCAATCCTGAACATCTATGCCCTTAATATGAAAGCACCCACATTTGTAAAAGAAACATTACTAAAGCTCAAACCACACATAAAACCACACACACTTATAGTAGGAGACTTCAACACCCTCCTTACTCCACCAGACAGGACCAATAGACAGAAACTTAACAAAGAAAAAAAGGATCTGACAGAAGTTATGTCCCAACTGGGTTTAACAGCTATCTATAGAACATTGCATCCAAACACAAAAGAATATACCTTCTTCTCAGCGCCACATGGAACATTCTCAAAAACTGACCACATAGTTNTAATGATGAGGGATATATTTTAACTCATTATTCTCATGTGTCTGCCTCCTGAGTACAAGTCCAAGTGTTGATGATGTACTCCCAATATGTGCTGTTTTCTCAACATACTTTAGGAGTGTTAATGTTAAGCTTCTTAATATAAGATAATATAAGAAACATTAAATACATCATGGGTGTATTCAAACGAGTGTTTTCTTATATCTGTTAGAGATGTTGTTTCTCAGAACCTGTCCTTGTGGATGAGCACTCAGTGTTCTAAGTGCTGAGCCTTCTATTCATCCACAAAAATATGTCATTCATAGCATTAAGTGTGATTGGCTGATGTAACTTCCTCTTTATCACCGCCTCAATGTGTCAGAATAAATATATGATTGATTGCATCAGAAACTAACCGAGACCTCATGCTTATGAAATTTTCCAGGTTCACATCTCCACAAAATGAGGCAAAAGTACAAACTTACTGATCAGATAAGAAACTGACATTAAAAGTCTTTAAGAGATGGTTGACTAACCAAAGCCACAAGAGTGAATTTGTGTAACATGTGATAAATAGGCATCAATGGGAGCCAACAAGCTAACATGTGAGATGTAACCCTGATTTAGTTTATACATCCTGTGAGGATAGAATACAAACTTGCAGGCATGATGTCTGACTTGTCTAAATGGGCTCATATTCTCCTTCCTTGATACGTGCAAATATTCAGTTTAAAACTCTGCATGGTGGTGACTGTGGATAAAATCGAAATTGTAATTAGATCCTGAGACTTGAAGTCTAAGGCTTGGATCATAACATATTTAGAAAGAGATGTGGAGATTGGAAGAAGTTTTAGGGAGGGAGTTTGGGGTTTGAAAGCACAAGGATCGTTTTCCGAGACCGACCCAGGAACTAGGTGAGTCTCTCCCCTTACCCATCTCCCGCCCAAAACATCACTCACCTCGACCCTCCCCCTTGAGCCTGTGGGCTTGGAGTAGATACACCCAGGCAGGGAGGAGCTCCCTGCTCCTTGAATCTGCTAGCACCCCACTCTTCCATTCTGCCGACTGACCCAGGAACTAGTGAGGAGACTACCAGGAGAGGCAAGGCTATCCAGAGTTGTGAACATTGAATTCCTGGCCCCCACACACCACTGGGTCACAAGAGGAGATAGAGAGATCCCCACCTGCACCCACTAAAAGAAGATATGAGAAAAAGACAGAATAAGGTTTCACTCAACAACAGAAAGACCAATATGACACCACCAGAATCTAGGGACTCCATTACTGCAAGATCTGAAAAGCCCAACACAGAGCATGAAGATGAGATGGACCTCAAAAATTTTCTCAGCAAGATGATAGAGACCTGTAAAGTGGAAACAAGAAAATCCCTTAAAGAAATAGAAGAAAAAGCAAACAAAAAATTAAACAAAATGGAGGAAAAGACAAACCAAAAAATTCAAGAAATAAACAAATCTCTTAAAGAATCTAAAGAAATCCAAGAGAAAACATCCAAGCAAGTGAAGGAAGCTCTTGAAACAGTTCAAAGCATGAAAGCTGAAATAGACACAATAAAGAAAACACAGAATGAGGCCATGCTGGAAATGGAAAAGCTGGATAAACAATCAGGAACTAAAGATGTGAGTATAACCAATAGAATTCAAGAGATGGAAGAGAGAATCTCAGCAACTGAAGACTCACTAGAGGATATACATTCATCAACCAAAGAAAACCTCAAGTCCAACAAATCCTTAACAGAAAATATCCAGGAAATATGGGACACCATAAAAAGACCAAACCTAAGAATAATAGGTGTAAAAGAAGGTGAAGAAACACTGCTCAATGGTACAGAAAACATATTTAACAAAATCATAGAAGAAAACTTCCCCAACCTACAGAAAGATATCCCTATGAAAGTACAAGAAGCTTATAGGACACCAAACAGACTGGACCACAAAAAGAAGTCCCCCCGACACATAATAATCAAAACACCAAACCTACAGAATAAAGAGAAAATATTAAGAGCAGCAAAGGAAAAAGGCCAAGTAATATATAAAGGCAAACCAATCAGAATCACACCCGACTTCTCAATGGAAACTCTGAAAGCCAGAAGGTCTTGGATAGATACCCCACAAGCACTAATAGAGCATGAATGTCAATCCAGACTACTGTACCCAGCAAAACTTTCAATCACTATAGATGGAGAAAACAAGATATTCCACGACAAAAACAGATTTAAACAATACATATCCACAAATCCAGCACTACAGAAGGTTCTGGAAGGAAAACTCCAACCCAACGAACATAACTACACTCACAAAAACACTGGCAACAGATAATCTAATGTTACCAAACACAAAAAGAAACAGGAGGGTGAAAGCCACATGCAATGACACCACCAACAATAAATCCAAAACAAAGAAGAACTAATGAACAATGGACATTAATATCCCTAAATGCCAATTGTCTTATGTTTCCCAAGAAAAGATATAGGCTAACAGAATGGATACGAAGACAAAATCCATCTTCTGCTGTTTACAAGAAACATACCTCAATTTAAAAGACAGGCAACACCTCAGAGTTAATGGATGGGAAAAAAATTTTCCAATCAAATGGGCTCAAGAAACAAGCTGGTGTAGCAATCCTAATATCTAACAAATTGGACTTTAAATTGAAAGCAATCAAAATAGATAAGGAAGGGCATTTCATACTCATCACAGGAAAAGTCCCTCAAGATGAAGTCTCAATCCTGAATATCTATGCCCTTTGTAAAAGAAACATTACTAAAGCTCAAACCACACATAAAAGCACACACACTTATAGTAGGAGACTTCAACACCCCCCATACACCACCATACAGGACCACCAGACAGAAACTTAACAAAGAAACAAAATATCTGACAGAAGTTATGTCCCAACTGGGTTTAACACATATCTATAGAACATTCCATCCAAACACAAAAGAATATACCTTCTTCTCAGTGTCACATGGGAAAGCATTTTTTGTTCTTCCTCTTTGATAAATGGTTAGAGCACGTCAAGGTTTATATGGGATCTGTAAGGATAATAGCCTTACAAATTGGAATGAAGATTTGGAACCACAGATGGAGAGATAATGTGTTTGGCTATGCAATATGGTGAGGCACATAACTCCCTTTTACTTCTCACTTTAAAATTTGGCTTGGAACTCTTTGTAACACTACAAGATGGCCTAGTTCGTTGCTTTCTTCTAATCTGCCTTACACAATTCCATTATGAGGATTTTTTCAAGAGTATTTTATGTGTGCTATAATGTAGTTTACACCAATCTCCACAGACTCATAAGGTAAGTCTCAGACATCCTTCCTATGGTAAATGCACATCCTAGTTTTAAGTTCTCACCACTGGAATACACTCTAGATAGAGTTCCCGGATCCCAATCATAGTGAGCATATGGAGGTTTGGAGGACACTGCCAGCAATCCAGTCACAAGAAATATTGCAGTTTCCATTCATACACTGATCTGGGTTGTTGAGCACAAAACTAAGGAGACAGTATGGTTGACACAGGAGCACCAGGTGTTCAAAAACACTGAAGTTGATACTTCTTGTCTTCAAAATTTCCCAAAAGTCATGGATATCCTAACGTGTGAAGAACTGCTAGATGAAGAAACAGTGGTGGGACCCTTCTCTACTGTAGCCTTCACAGGAAGAAATTCAACATTTGCCTAAATTGATAGAACTTTTCCTCCTTAACCAAAAGGTATGTCCTTCATCAAGGGCATTTATGGTAGCTAATTTTGACCTATATTTGACGTCATATTTCCTCTATTAAAATATTCTATCTGCCCTATTGATAAAGGGGAAAATTGCCCCTTCACAAGGACCCCTTTAAGTTCTTCTCCATTTGGCCACCCTGATCGCACATTGTTACACTGAATATAGTGAAACTCATGACACCATCTTTTTATGAAAGGGTCATGAGAAATATGTCTTCTTACTTTAAGGGACCAATTACTTATCTATAAGCACAATATGAGCCTTAATGTATTCGCTCTAACAAGAGCGTCACAGAAAATCATGCTCTACAAAACTGGGGGCTTAAAGGATTACAATTTTAAAAAAGTGCTGTCACATCTTTCCCTTTGTTTCAAGTGACCTGACACATATCCTTTAAGTAGCTTGTACAGCAAGGTAGATCATCAATTTCATGCTCTTCTGGTACAGTACATTGGTCTTCCTCTACTTTATAAGGTACCCTGACAAATTTTTGTCAAAGGTATCAAGAATGACTATTTACATTGCCCAGTTTACATTCAGTTTTTCCTCTCTGTACAATATGGACTTAAAAGTTTGACTTACATCCAAAAGCATTCAGATTTCTTGGAACCACCCAGGTCTCTGGTGTAAGACTACCCATTAAAGGATAAGAAATTATCCTTCTGCACAATAGACCTATATATATCTCACTAATGAGGATGAAGTATTTACAAATCAAACAATGGAGATGTCCCATCATCTTCTTATAAGCATGGGAACACTGGATATATACACTTTTCTGAAGGCATTACAAATCTCTTTATATGTTCCAAGTCAGTGAAAGTAGGAATTCACCAAAAGGGTCCAAGAACATGCTCTTTTACCCTTGGTCCTTCCAACTAACTTCCCCCAACCTTAATCTAAGAATGCATTTCCCTATGAAAAATGACAGCAGATATGCTTTATTTCATAAAAAGTTAACAGTCCTCAAATGCACAAAGCAGTCTCATAAATTCTATGTATTATTTAGAAAATAGACTCATCAATATTATTTAATAGGGTGTCATTTAAACTCAAGGGCCACTATCCTGCTGCATTTTTATGCTGAATTCTCGCCACATGAGCTGTTAGTCACAAAAGGCCCTTATTGTCATCTGACTCAGGGTCATCAGTTTGTTCCTAACTAACTAGAGTTACCTGTCATTCCATTCACCAAAATTGACACCCAGAACACTGTATCTCAATGTACCAGGGCTGAGGAGTGTGAAATAGAGCCCAGTCCTGAATTTCTTTGCCTTATGGTGGAAAAAGTGGAGTGGACCCCAACTTTCATACATATGTCTAAACAGCTGAATAAGCATAAGAGATCCATCTGACAATGAATTCTGTGAACTATTACTATATTCTATGCAGGCATGATCCATTTCTAATTTCTTCAGTAATTCTGATGATTTATCTCCTCTGACTTCTGGATCACAAGACCTCTCTCTCTGGGAGTGGGATATATTGAAAAACTATATATGTGGATTCCAATCTGCCTCCTCAATTCATTGTGACTGAAATATATAGCTTCAGTCTAATGGGCCCCCAAATCACATGATTTAACCTAGAGCTTTCAGAACATTCTCATAGAATGCTCTCTACCCTCAATCTCTATCCAAGTTGATCTCTGTTTTCTTCTCATCTAGGAGATCTCAGACATTCTTCATACCCTGCTTTGACCAAAGGAGACTGAGGCATTCTACTTCTCATCAAGATAACATTGGTCTGCTTTAATTTGTGGCATCAGAACCCTATAGTTCACCTAACATCGGGATACCAAATCTACGTCGTTCAAGTTTTATTATGTAAGAAGCCCATCATTTTGCACTCAGAGTTGAGCATCAAAAGAGAACATTACAGTGACAGCTACATCGTGGACATGAACAGATAAAGACTGGCATTCACACTGTTGCATAATCTCTCCAAAATGACATAAAACATAGACATGATTTTGTTGCTTTTTAATGTTCTTATATTCATCTTGTTTCTCTATTTGTTTTAAGTTTAGAAAATAGTAAGTTGAACAGTTTTATCTTATACATTTCCTGCCATTAAATATCAGCAGCCATGTTGTTATTTTTATTTTTTAATTTAAATTAAAATCATTCATATTTTACATTTCAATCTCTGTTCCCTCTCCCACCCGTACCCCCACCAGCTCCCCATCCCAAGCCCATTCACTCTTCAGAGAAGATGAGGCTTCTAATGGTGCATCATCAAAGTCTTTCACATGATTTTTGCAGAACCAAGGCCCTCCTCCAGTATCTAGGTTGAAAAAGTAACCCTGTACATTGAAAGGGCTGCAAAAAGCCATTTCATGCAATAAAGGTAAATTCTGGTTCTACTTCCAGTGGTCCCCAAAGATGCAAATCTCCCCAACCTGAATCCCATCTGGGGGGCCTGGTTTGGCTTATGCAGGTTCCCCAGCTGTCACTCTGGAGTCTGTAAGTTCTCACTTGCTCAGGTCAACTGTTTCTGTGTGTTTCTCCAACATGGTATTGATCCCTTTGCTCTTCACTCCTCTCTCTGCATAAATGGAATTAAGGCGTTAGGTTCTGTGCTTACCTGTGACTTTCTGCTTCTGCTTCCATCAGGTAGTGGATGAGGGGATATGTTGGCCTTTAAGGGAGACATCAATCTTATTACAGGGAAATGGCATTTAACATACACTCTAACCTACATTTTAGATTCTTAGTTGAAGTCATTCTTACAGATTCCTCAGATTTTTTCCTTTTGTCTATTTTCTTTTTACTCCTATAATGGCTTCCTATATCAAGGCATCACTTTTCTTGTTCTCATTCTCTGCCCCTGCTCCAACTTGATCTTCCTAGTCACTTACATTCTCCTCCCCCTCTTCCTTCTGCTTCTCCTCTCCTTTTTCTCTTAGGTCCCTCCTCCCTCCCCTCATGCTCCCAATTTACTCAGGATACCTTCTCCATTCCCCTTCTCAGTTGATCAATGCATGTCTCTCTTAGAGTTCTTCTTGATTCCTAGCTTCTCTAGGGTCATAGATTGTAGGCAGATTTTTCTTTGCGCTATATCTAATACCCACTTATGAGTGAGTACATTCCATGCTTCTCTTTATGTGTCTGGGTTTCCTCACTTCAGCATGCTTTCTTCTAGTTTCCTCCATTTGCCTGCAAAGTTCAAATTGTTACTTTTTTAATGCATAGAGTACTATATTGTTTACATTTTTGGCATTTTCTTTATCCATTCTTTGACTGAAAGCCATCAAGTTCGCTTGTATTGCAGATTCTGACTATTGAATATAGTGCTGCTATGGACATAGTTGAACAGATGTACTTGTGGTATCACTAAACACCATTTCCTTTTATGCCTAAGACTGGAATCGCTGCATCTTCAGGTAGACTCATTCCCAATTTTGTGACAAACTACCTCACTAATTTCCAAGTCACTGTGTAAGTTTTCATTACCACCAGCAATGAAGGAGTGTTCACTTTCTCCACATCCTCTCCAGTATAAGCAGCCATTGCATTTTTTTTATTTTAGCCATTCTGTCAGTTAAAATGGTATCTCAGAGATGTTCTGATCTTCATTGCCCAGATGTCTAAGGATGTTGAGCAATTCCTTAAGTGGCTTTTGACCATCAGGTCTCTGTCAGAAACTGGGTTGCAGAAGATATTTTCCCATTCTGTAGGCTGCTGTAATGTCTGGTTAAATCTATCCTTTCCCTTATAGTAGCTTCTCAGTATGAGGAGTTCCCATTTATTAATTCTCAATCTAAATGTCTGTGTGAATGGCGTTATGTTCAGCAAGTAGTGTCCTGTGCCAATGCATTCATGTATACTTCCAACTTTTCTTCTAAGTTGTTCAATATGACTGGTTTCATGTTGAGGTCTTGATCAATTTGAGTTTATGTTCTGAGCATGGCAATGAGTATGGATCTATCTTCAGTCTTCTACATGTCTGTTTCCAGTAATGCCAGCACACTTTGTTGAAGATACTTCCTTTTTTCCATTTTATAATTTTCCTTCTTTGACAAAAATAAGGTTTTCATAGGTGTGTATTAATATCAGTATCGTTGATTAAATCCTTTTTGTCTACCTGTCAGTTTTTGTGCCAATACCAATCTGTTTTCATTATTGCTATTCTATAGTAGTGTGTGAATTCAGGAATGGTGATGCCTATGGAAATTCCTTTATTATACAGGATTGCTTTTCTTATCCTGTATCTTTTTATTTATCCACATGTAATTGAGTACTGTTCATTCAAGTTCTGTGAAGAATTGTGCTGTGATTTTGATGGGGATTGCATTGAATCTATAGATTGCTTTTGGGAAGATTGCCATTTTATTATGTTGGTCCCATCTATGCAGGAGCATGGGAGATCTTTCAATTTTATGATATCTTCTTCAATTTCCTTCTTAAAGAATTAAAGTTCTTGTCAAACAGGTCTTTCACTGGTTTGGTTAGAGTCAGAACAAGATATTTTATATTGTTTTTGTTTATTGGGAATGGCTATCTTTCTCTGATTTCTTTCTCAGCCCATTTATCATATATATATATATATATATATATATATATATATATATATATATGAAGATGTGAAGACTACTGATTTTTTAATAAGAGGAGTAGTGGTGAGGAGGACATGAGGGAACAGAACGTTTGAGTTGGGGGAAGAATAGAAGATTTTAGGTTTAAAGAGAAATCAGGCGCTAAGGAAATGTCTGGAGATCTGCAAAATGACATGAACTAACAATGTAAGCAAAAGAGGAGAGGCTACCTTAAATGCCCTCCCCTGATAATGAGATTGATGACTAACTTATATGCCATCCTATAGCCTTCATCCATCAGCTGATGGAAGTAGAATCATACACCCACAACTACTCAATGAACTGACCTGGAATCCAGTTGCTGAGAAGGACAAGTGATGAGCAAAGTGGTCCAGACCAGCTTAGTGAAACCCACAGAAACTGTTGACCTGAACAACAGGGAGATCGTAGTCCCCAGACAGATACCTGGGAAAACACAATGGGATTGATCCAGACCCCCTGAGTGTGGAAGTCAGTGAGGAGGCCTCGGAAATCTATGGGGCGTCTGGTAGTAGATCAGTACTTATTGCTAGCATAGGTATGGAGTTTGGGAGCCCATTTCACATAGAGGGATATTCCCTGAGGCAAGACTCATGGGGATGGGCCTAAGTTGTAGGGGTAGTTGGGGAGGAGAGGATGGAGAGGCACCTGGGATTGACATGTTAAAAAATCTTGTTGCTAATTCAAATTTAAAAAATCTGCAAAAAAGAGACATTTTATGAATACAAATTGGTAAGGTCCATCATTTTTAAGAAAATGAATGTAACTATTTTACCCTTATACATTACAGAAAATCAATACACAGATTCACATTTTATGAGGTCTATACTTGTCCAAAGTACAAAAATCAAAATTATGTAAAATATTTTTGAAAGAGTGAACAGGTTTTTGAGAAAAAGCCAAGAAATGAGGCAGGAAAAATATTGTCAACATTTAATCAAAAGAACAAAGAAAACATAGGAAAGGAATGGGTTGATCTTGACTAATGTTTTGCAGCTCCCTATAATTCAATATGTATAAAAATTAAATAAACACAGACTTCAAATTTTTCACAAAATTCCCTCAATGTGACCCTTGAACTCTTCTTTTAGACCCTTGAGCTAAACATAAAAAAAAACTAGTAAAAATTTGAAGCACCCTGCTCTAGAATTTCCACCAGAAGAGGACTGATCTCTTGCAATAGGTAATCAGCGCCTTATAATTCAGTTTGTTTCAGGTCAATAAAACCCAACTGATGCTCAATCACAAAACATGAAAGAAAATAATTCAAAACAGTTAAACAAATGGAATGATGCTGAAAACAATTATATGGATGAAAACACCTATGAACCCCTGAATTGAAGTTAAATTATACAATGGAAAAAAAGGAAGCATCTTCAGCAAATTGTGCTGGCATACTGGATGCTGATGTGTAGACTACAGATGGGTTAGTATCTATTGCACAAAACTTAAGTTCAAATGTATCAAAGACCTCAACATATATCCAGCCACACTGAAACTCTTAGAAGAAAAAGTAGGAGGTACCCAAGAACAATTGGTACACATGACCCCTTCCTGATCATAATACCAGTAGCACAGACACTGAGATCAACAATTAATAAACGGGACCTCCTGGAACTGAGAAGCTTCTGTAAGGCAAAGTACAGAGTCAACAAGACAAAATGGCAAAGAATGGCAAAAGATATTCACCAACCCCACATCTGACAGATGCCTGGTTTCCAAATTATACAAAGAACTCAACAGGCTCATCAACAAAACACCAAAATATCCACTTAAAAAGTGGAGTACAGAATTAGAGACTTCTCAATAGAGGAATCTAGAATGATGAAAAGACACTTGAGAAAGTACTTAATATAATTAGCCATGAGGGAAATACAAATCAACACAACACTGAGCTAACATCTTGCTACTGTCAGAATGGCTAAAATCAAAACCACCAAGGACAGTTTATGCTGGACGGGATGTGGAGAAAGGTGAACACTCTTCTAATGCTGGTGGGAGTGCAAACACATAAAGCCACTTTGGAAATCAGTATGGCAGTTCCTCAGGAAAATGGGATTCAGTCTACATTTCTACTCTTAGGCAAATACCTAAAAGATGAACATTCATACAACAAAGACATCTGTTCAACTATGTTCATAGCAGCATTGTTTGAAATAGGTAGAACCTTGAAGCAACCTAGATGCCCCTCCACTGAGGAATGGATGAAAAAATGTGGTACATTTACAAAATGGAATACTACTCAGCAGAAAAAAAACAGGGAAACTTGAAATTCACAGACAAATGTATGAAACTAGAAGAAACTAACCTGAGTGTGGTAACACAGTCGAAAAAAGACAAACATGCTTTGTACTCCCTCATATCGTGATTTTAGATATAGATCAGGGTATGGCCACCCAACAAACCACATCACCAGGAAAGGTAGGAAAAAAGGAGGACCCATAGAGAGACATACACCGTCCTCCAGAGAATGGGAAAGGGACAAGATCTCCTGAGCTAGTTAGGAGCATGTGAGGAGGGGAGAGGGAGTTATGAAAAAGAGAATTTGAGAAGAGGAGGGGAGAGGAGAATATTACGGAGAAGTAAGATGGAGTCAGGGGAAGAAGAGGAGTGTAAGAAAAGAGATACCATAATAAAGGGAGCCATAATAGGTTTTTTTTAATTTTGCATTTTTTTATTCCTGTTGTGGAATAATCACTCTGGTTGGTTTAATAAAAACCCTAAATGGCCAAATTTTAGGATGGTAATACAAGTTATGACAAAAAAATTGTTTTGGTATAAAGTTTGAACTAAGGATAGATAATCCAAAACTTTCTCCAAATTTGCCAAATATAAATTGACTGGACATTGGAAATGTAATTCTTATCTGACAATTATTCTTTTTTTTCAGAGCTTTTATTTGAATTGAAACAAGATTGTTTTACATGACAATCCCAGTTCCCTTCTTCCTCCCATCCTCTGCTACACCCCCACTAAAACCCTACATATCATATATGCTTTCTGCTCCCCCTGGATGGTGAGGTCTTCCACAGGGGTCATCAGAGTATTTCATATCCTTTTGGATAGGTCCTAGGCTACCACTGTGTCTTTGCTCAGGGAATATTCGTTTATGTGGATTGGGCTCCCAAAGTCCAGTCCTAAAGGTTTCCAAGGTTTCCTTAATGAAACCCATGTTCCTGGGGTCTGGATCTGTCCCATGCTGGTATCCCAGCTATCAGTCTGGGGAGCAAGAGTTCACCGAAGTTCATGTCAGTTGTTCATGAGGGTTTCACCAACCTGATCTGGACCCCTTTGCTCTTCACTCGTCCTTCTCTGCATCTGGATTCCAGTTCAGTTCACTGATAAGTTGTGGGTGTCTGTTTCTACTTATACCAGCTGCTGGATGAGGGCTATTGGATGGCATAAAAGTCAGTCATCAATCTCATTATAAGGGGCAGGCATTTAAGGTAGCCTCTCCTCTAACTAGATTGTTAGCTACTGTCATCTTTGTAGACCTCCACACATTTCCCTAGTGCTGGATTTCTCTGTATACCTAAAATGTCTCCCTCTATTATGGTATCTCCAATATTGTTATCTTCTTTTCTTCCCCTGACTCAACGTTTCTGCTCCCTCATGTCCTCCTTGCCCCTCCTCTTCTCCCCTTTTCATTCTCATAGCTCCCTCCCCCTCTTCCCGTGCTCTCAATTTCCTTAGGAGATCTTGACCCTTTCCTCTTCTCCAGGGGACCATGCATGTCTCTCTTAGGGTCCTCCTTGTTTACTACCTTTTCTGGCAATGGGGTTTGTAGGCTGGTAATGCTTTACACTATGTCTACAATCCACATATGAGTGAGTACATATCATGTTTGTCTTTTTGTGATTGGGTTACCTTGCTCAGAATTGTTTTTTTTCTAGTTCCATTCATTTACCTGCAAATTTCAAGATTCCGTTTTTTTTCTGCTGAGTAGTACTCCACTGTGTAAATGTACCACATTTTCTCTATCCATTCTTTGGGTGAGGGGCATCTAGGCTGCTTCCAGTTTCTGGCTATTATAAATAGTGCTCCTATGAACATCACTGAAGAGATGTCCTTGTTGTATGAATGTGCTTCTTTTGGATATATGCCTAAGATTGGAATTGCTGAATCCTTTGGTAAACTCATTCTCATTTTCTTGAGGAGCTGCCACATTGATTTCCAAAGTGGCTGTCAAAGTTGGGACTCCCACCAGCAGTGGAGGAGTGTTCCCCATTCTCCACGTTCTCTCCAGCATAAACTGTCATTGTTGTTTTTGATTTTAGCCATTCTAACAAGAGTAAGATGGTATCTCACAGTTGTATACTGATTTCCAAAATGGTTGTACAAGTTTGCACTCATACTAGCAATGGAAGAGTGTTCCTCTACTACAGCTGATAAACACCTTCAGCAAAGTTTCAGGACACAAGATTAACTCAAAAAATATGTGTCGCTATTATATACAGATGATAAATATGCTGAGAAGGAAATCAGAGAAACATCTCCTTTTACAATAGCAACTAAAAACATAAAGTATCTTGGGGTAACACTAACTAAAAATGATAAAGACCTTTATAGTAAGAACTTTGAGTCTTTAAATAATGAAATTAATGTATATACAAGGAAATGGAAAGATCTCCCACGCTCCTGGATAGCTGGGATCAACCTAGTAAAAATGACAATCTTGCCAAAAGCAATCTACAGATTCAATAAAACTCCCATCAAAATCCCAACACAGTTCTTCACAAACCTTGAAAGAACAGTACCCAAATTCTTATGGAAACACAAACAAACAAACAAACAAACAAACAAAAAGCAGAATAGCCAAAACAACCCTGTACAATAAAGGAACTTCTGAAGGCATCACTATCCCTGAATTCAAGCTCTGTTACAGAGTCATAGTTCTGAAAACAGCTTGGTATTGGCATAAAAATAGACATGTTGACCAATGGAATATAATTGAAAACCCTGATATTAACTCACACACCTGTGGACACCTGATTTTTGACAAGGAAGCTAAAGTTATATAATGGAAAAAGCAAAGCATCTTCAACAAATTGTGTTGGTATAACTGGATTCTGACATGTACAAGATTGCAAACTGATCCATAGCTATCACCACACACAAAACTTAATTCCCAATGGATCAAGTACCTCAACATATATTCAGCAAAACTGAACCTTCTAGAAGAGAATGTAGGTGGTGCCCTCAAACAAATTGGTACATGAGACCACTTTCTGAACATAACACCAGTAGCACAAACATTGAGATTGACAATTAATAAATAGGACCTCTTGAAACTGAGAAGCTTCTGTAAGGCAAAGGACACAGTCAGCACGGTAAAACGCCAGCCCACGGAATGGGAACAGATATTCACCAACCCCACATCTGACAGAGGGCTGATCTCCAAAATATTCAATGAACACAATAAGCTAGCCGCCAAAACACCAAACAATGTAATTAAAAAGTGGAGTGCAGAACTAAATAGAGAATTCTCAACACAGGAATCTAAAGTGGATGAAATACACTTGAGAAAGTGCTCAACATCCTTAGCCATCAGGGAAACACAGCTCAAAACCACTCTGAGATACCATCTTACTGCAGTCAGAATGACAAAAATCAATAACACCAATGACAACCTATGGTGGACAGGATGTGGAAAAAGAACTTCTTTAAAAGAATTTTTTTTTAATTCTGTAGGATTTTTAGGTTTTATTCCATTACTGATGCTGTATTGACAATTTAAGCACTCCAATAAACTTGCCACATTCTAACATTGTGAGTGTTTTTTCTCGTGTGGTTTCTGTAATGAGAGTTAAGCTGGAAGAACCCAAGAGAGGTTTTTCCCACATGCTTCAAATTTATAAGCTTTCTCTTCTGTATGGATGTAGAGAGTTTTTGCAGAGATGATACATGGGAACATGACCTAGAACATAACATAATCAATAAAATTTTAAGTATTCTGATTTCTTTGTGTGTGTAGTGTCCTGGAAGAGGTGAATCATGGGCAGAGAACTTGCCACAATTTGTGTATTTTTTAACATTTTCTCTGTTATCTATTCTTTGATTAACTTAAAGGGTTGAGCCACATACAGTTCAATTGTAAGGTTTCTGTCCAGTATGTATTCTTTGATGATTTTTAAGTTTTGATCCCTTAGTAAGAGATTTCCCACCAATATTACAATGGTAAGGTTTCTATCCAGTGTGTATTCTTTGATGATTTTTAAGTTTTTATCTCTTAGTAAAGGATTTCCCACCAATATTACAATGGTAAGGTTTCTGTCCAGTGTGTATTCTTTGGTGAATGTGAATTGTTGAGAGCCCGCCTCTTCTACAATAAAGCTTCTGAAAGTTGAAAGAGTCACAACTCATCTCTACATAGTTACATAAGTGGTAACTTTGCTGGGGAGGGGAGTCTAGCTGGACTAGCTGCCATCAAATGGGGCAAGGAGTTCCAAGGGTGCCAGCTTTATGTAACATCATGAATTGTATACAGATGTTACTGTAAGGGACTCCTGTGATTTGCAGCTCAGTTATGTTACTATAAGTAATGTCAATGTAGTTGTGAACTAAATAACCGACGCTTAGATGGGCTTGTGTCACTCCTCCTACATCAGTGCCCTAGATTTGTTAAATAGACATAGTGGTTTATTTCTCCCAGTGAACAAATGATAAGGAATAGCCATTATGGTACTTTTGCTAGAATGAAATGCAGTAAATAATAGAATCATTTATCGCTAAATGTTTATTGTTAGGAATCTGTATCTATATACATGAATAGACATATATTTGCATATATATAGTAACACATAATAGATTCAATTAACATTAATGTCATCTCATCATGAGTTAGTGTTACACATGCATACATATATGAAATATATAAATGATAGAAAAACAAGGTGCAAGAGACCATATATATATACATAATGTGTAATATTTGGAGAATTTTCATCTGTACAGTGGGTAATATAATTTAAGCACTGACTCCCATTACCTAAATGAATGCCAGCCTTTATGAAATGAGTTGATTACCTCCAAAACGTTGAATCAGAATGGTTGTAAATGTTATTTTAAAAGATTTCCAATGCAGTTTATGAATTATACAGAAATTGAAGCTGGAGAATTGAAAGTAATAAAATACTCATACTTCTCATTGAATTCCCTCCAAGGTAATGTTTTGGGCTACCCTTATGCTGGATTAGTTTCTTTTTTTATTTATTGGAAACAAGTGTATTTTACATGTCTGTCACAGTTCCTACCCTCTCCCTCTCCTCCTCCCCTGCTCCATGTCCTCATCTCAACCCCTGTCTGAATCCTAGGGTGGGTGAGGCCTTCCAGGGGATATTCAAAGTCTATCATGTCATTTCTAGCTTGGCCTAGACCCTCACCTGTGTGTCTAGGCAGAAAGTATCCCTAAGGATTATTTTACTAATAATGAACCTGTGTTGCCAGTGATGACAGATTATTAACCCAACTCTATTATATAAATTGGAATTTAGTCTTATTGTCATGCAGGCTTAAATTTGGCAGTGCAGAATGCTGTATCTACAACGCTGCTATATCACAAGGGAGGTTCCCCTTCATTTGTCCCTCTGAGATATTACAGACCATATCTGCACAGATGGGACTACAGACTCCATAGTTTTTCTCACATATTCTCTAAATAGAAACTTTCTGAAAAATAACAGTTTTATTCATTCTTAGGTACAGGATGTGGTCAGTATTTTTCTCTACATGCAGACATGATGTCAGAAGTATTGTTCTCTCTTCCTAGATAGAAATTTTAGATACAAGATTTAAACTTTCCATTTTAAGGCAACTTTATGGAAATCCATTTTGCCTTTAACCTAGGACTGACTGGCTATATGCTTCTTGCCATTTGCTCTTGTTACTTCACTGGCAATAGGTTTTAAGTGTGTGTGTTCTTACTTTTCTGTCTCAGTGCATACGTGACATGCTCTCTTTGTATATAGTTTTGTATCAAGTATAAATCTTTTTCTTTAGAATAAAAGAGGAATTGTAGTGAGAGATGCAAACTGACTCACTTATGGCACTAACCATGCCCATTTCTGCATGGTCACAGTGGTGATCTTGAGCATGGTATTTAGTCTGGGGTTCAGGACAGGGTTTCTCTCTTTTGCTTCCCTTTGGATCATGGAAAGCAGCTGGGTATGAATCCTTATAGCTAGAACTTTTGGATTAATCAGTTTATTATGCAAGTGAATACTCCCAGATAAAATTAACCTATAATTAACCCAGTCCCATGTATCTTAATCTGTACATCTACATATGTTTTCTCTAAGTTTTATATGATATAGTCTGTGTTTCTTTATTTTTGTGTTTCCATGTACCTCTGCCTTCCAAATTCTGGGATTAAAGAAGCCACTACCTCCTGCTCAGCTTTCTTAATCAGCAGAGTGCAACTTCCTCAGGGATATTGTCATTCTCAGTGGAAGAACCTTCCCCCAACCATCACCATGTGACACAATCTCTCACAGACACTGAAACTAGCCCCTGTGATCTGGTCAAGACATCAGCTGTGTTTCCCATCAGATGACAATTGCTTATGTCATTTTAAGAATTGAAGCAAACTGGGAAAGAAAACAATACAGGAGAGTATTTTAAAAATCCAATACCAATGTACTAACCATAAAAACCAATTAACAAGGAAAATCATAAACAATAATGGCAGGGAAAACATGAAAACACAGATATACAAAGAAATAAAGAGGGAAGACTCTAAGATCAAAGGGAGAAAAGTAAACCCGTCTTCCCAAAGAAAGTCCACAGACTAACAAAATCCCAAAGAACTCACATGCAATAAATTCTCAGAATACAAAATTAGGTAAATTTCCTCATTTTTAGAGAAAATGTATTATAATTAAATTATAATAAATGAAACCACACAAAATTAATGGCACCACTGATAAAAGGAGACACCAAACAGACCTGTAATTATAAAACTGTCCTTCAAATAGGAATGACAAGATTACAGTCAAAATAAAAGTTCAAAGAAATCAATGGACAGCATTTCCCCTGAAAACTCCAATTCCCTCAAATGGCAATAGGAGAAAATGGGTTGGGAGTGGAAGGCTGTTTCACCAGAAAGTGAGATATTTGCTTAAAGCAGTCTGCTGTTTGAACCTTGGAGGAAATAGCTCTGAGTGCTAAATGCATTTCGTTCCCCTATGATGAAGAAAACGATGTCTGTTGTGGATTAGGTGGACACCATATTATTTTCCACAATTGTTGATTGAATGCAATCAATTCCTCAGAGTGAGGAAATGAAAACTTTTCAAAGCAAGTTCAAAATTAACACTTTTTTAGAGAATCACTGTGGGATATATATTTTACAACAGGAAAGGCAAATTTGTTTTGCTATAACTTCTTTATTAACTGCATGTATCCACTGTTGGTTTATGTTAAAAGAGGATCCATCCTGGCAAAGAGTTTTCATTCCACATAAGCTGTTTAAATGTAAGAAAGACTCCTTGTGACAGGGCTCAACCAGAAGGTATTTTATTAGGAAAAGGGATGATAACATGGGGAAAGGGAGAGGAGAGACCAGGCTTCAGGGACAGGAGCAATAGGAGAGAGGGAAGTGGGAGAGAGTGAGAGAGAGAGAGAGAGATAGATAGATAGAGAGGTGACAGACACAGAGAGGGAGAGAGGGATTGCAGAATGGGAGATGGGCAGGGCCCTTTTAAAAGGGAACACAGTGAAAAAACACTGGTGGCCCTCTTAGTAGCTGAAGCTGAAGGCATATCCTGTCAGAAACCCAAGTACAGGATAGTACAGGTGGCTGAATACTAACTACTGTCATCAGTAAGTCTTTATTTTGGCATGAGGTTATGCTTTGGAAAATTTAATAGGGATAGAAGATTGCAACTCTAACTACTTAGGCTGATGGAGATTTACAGAGAAAAACTGTCTTTTAGAGTATATGTTCTGATGTAGATATAAATACATTATAATGTGTGACTTATTTTATTTGTTTATTTATTTGGTTTTTTGAGACAGTGTTTCTCTGTGTAGCTTTGGAGCCTATTCTGGCACTCGCTCTGGAGACTAGGCTGGCCTCGAACTCACAGAGATCCGCCTGCCTCTGCCTCCCGAGTGCTGGGATTAAAGATGTGCACCACCAACACCCGGCTTGCTTCAATGCCTGGCAATGTGTGATTTATTATAGTACATTATAATGCATACTGTTAGAGATACATGTAAAAGATATATCAGTACCACAGTCCTCACACATAAAAGCACGTAGAACACAAATACAAATAATGGGTAAAACACAGATGCACACTGTGAATGATAGCTATTTCTTTCCTTCTGAGCAAGTTTCCTCAGAGGAAGGCCACATATGCTTCTATGGAGGACCAGAAAGAATTTTTTTTGACAAGTCATTACTGCTGTCTATTTCAAGGCTATGACATTACTGTACAGAATTTTATTTTTAAACTTTATGTATATGTGTATTTGCCCACATTTGGATGTTTGCAGTACCTGAAGAGGCCAGCACAGGGAAACAGTTCCCTTGGACCAGAAGTTGCAGGAGATGATTAGCAACCACTGTTTCTAGAAATATAATCTATGTCCAATGCAACAATACCCAGTGATCTTTCTTGCTAAGCTCACTTTCCAGCCAAATTTTATGTAACATTTATTTTTATCCATTTTATTTAAAACATATGGCATCATTTTCTTCTTCTTTCCCAATCTATTCCCTTCTTAATTCTTTTAAGTAGGTGTGAATAAAGTATTTGCAAATATTTGCAGAAAGTGTGCTGAGTCATTTCTGTTGATTGTTTTATTGTTTCAGCATTGAACATGCTGTTATTAATAGAAAAATAGGGAGATGATTCCTGCCTGATGCTATTTGGAACAGTGATGTAGACATAAGATAAGTAATTCATCCTTGGATCATAACAGATTTCAATGGAAAGTAAGTGGTATGCACAGCTAAGAAATATAAGTAAGTCATATATTAAAAGTTTTTCCATCTGAAAGCCTACCTAAAGCCTCAAGTCCTACCTCTCCAGCAAGATGTTCAGAGAAGCCATAAATATTGCTACAGTAGATAGAATCTTATCTGGAGAATCAGTCTTTTCCCAAATGAAATTCACTTGGAATTTAGAATTTCATGGTGTCTACTCTTTTACTAGATATTACTCAATGGGGGTGACATAAATATCACATAGAACAACTTTATTCCTGTGAATCAGGCAGGTACTAGTGATTGCTGGTGTGGACTGAGAAGCCTTACAGTCCCAGTAGGAACTGCGGGTACTGTCACTGACAACAGCATGAGTTGCCAAAAACTAAAGAGTGGAAGAAGTGAAGGGGGCTGACCCATCACAGCTGAGTGGAAACAAAATACACTATATGTCTGCTTGTCCTCAGTTACAACCAAAGAATCCTGTGTGGCATTCCATACTCCAGCATCAAAACTTAATGTATCTAAAAATTCTTCCATTCTCCACAGCTCTGGAAATATCATATGGACTAATCCATTGAGTGACTTCAATACAGTTTCTGGCCACAATCTGTATGTGATCTCTAGTCACTGTAGTTGTCTGGACCTGTGGAACGGAAATCTACAGCAAGATATCCAGGGAGGGGAATGGGGACAAGTGACAAGAAAGAATGACCACAGACAGTATTCTGATTAAGTGACAAATTTTATTTTTTCCAGGCTAGGGTATATAGTCAGTAGTACGAGGTAAAGTTGGAGGGGGATAAGAGCCCAAGATAAAGGTGTTCATTTAAGCAGGATGTTAGAAAACTACAGAAAGAAGATGTTGGCAGGGTCAAAAGTTCATGAGTGTTGGGGAGAAGGAGGGTTACCTAGGTAAATGGTGAGATGCAGGAGGGTTGCTTAGGGAAGTGGACCTGCGTTTGGAACAATGGATTGACGTCTCGGTCATGTTGTTCCTTCTGGGTGCTCATGCTTCTGGGAGTCATTTATAATCAAAAGACAGTTTTATAACCTTGTGGTGTGCCAAGTTTAGGCCTAAAGTTTAATGCCAACCTGTATGGCTTCCAAAAGGTCACCACCATTCAGTGTTCCAAACAGAATGTTTGCAGGTATCGGGGAAGCAGAATATGAGCCCACTCAGACAAGTAAGATTTCGAGCCTGAAAGTTCCTAATTTGTCCTAACAGGAGGTCTAAAATCAAGCAGGGGTACATCTCACATGTGGACTTGTGATCTCCCAATGATGCCTATTATCATATGGGAGAAAAACTCACTCTTGTGGTTTTGGTTAGCCAACCATCTTTTAAAGGCATTTGTTGTCAGCTTCCATCCTGATAATATCTTTTGTATATCTCCCTCATTTTTTTGAGATTTGGCCTTGGAAATTTCCATAATCAACAAGTATAAGTTAATTTCTGATGCATTCGATTACTGTGCTCTGAAAAAGATTCACCACACTGGTTACTTTCCTATGGTATCTATCCATTATGTGTCCTTTTATGTATCTGAAGACTACTGTGCTGAGAAAAGATTTTACCACACTGATTGCATTCATAGTATTTCTCTCCAGTATGTGATCTTTTATGACTTTGAAGAGCACTGTGATGAGAAAAGGCTTTACCACACTGGTTACATTCATAAGGTTTCTCTCCAGTATGTGTCCTTTTATGACTTTGAAGATGACTGTGCCAAGCAAAGGCTTTCCCACACTAATTACATTCATAGGGTTTCTCCCAACTATGTGTTCTTTTATGCATTTGAAGAGAACTGTGATGAGAAGAGGCTTTACCACACTGATTGCATTCATAAGGTTTTTCTCCACTATGTGTTATTTTATGAATTTGAACATGACTGTGCCGAGAAAAGGCTTCACCACATTGATTACATTCATAAGATTTCTCTCCAGTATGTGTCCTTTTATGCATTTGAAGAGCACTGTGCTGAGAAAAGGCTTTACCACACTGATTACATTCATAGGGTTTCTCTAGTATGTGTCCTTTTATGCCTTTGAAGTGTACTGTGCTGAGAAAAGGCTTTACCACACTAATGATATTCATAGGGTTTCTCTCCAGTATGTGAACTTTTATGATTTTGAAGAGCACTGTGATGAGAAAAGGCTTTACCACACTGATTACATTCATAGGGTTTCACTCCAGTATGTGTCCTTCTATGAATTTGAAGAGTAGTGTGCCGAGCAAAGGCTTTCCCACACTGATTACATTCATAGGGTTTCTCTCCAGTATGTGATCTTTTATGACTTTGAAGATGACTGTGCCGAGCAAAGGCTTTCCCACACTGATTACATTCATAGGGTTTCTCTCCAGTATGTGTCCTTTTATGCATTTGAAGAGCACTGTGGTGAGAAAAGGCTTTCCCACACTGATTACATTCATAGGGTTTCTCTCCAGTATGTGTCCTTTTATGCCTTTGAAGAGTACCGTGCTGAGAAAAGGTTTTACCACACTGATTACATTCATAGGGTTTCTCTCCAGTATGTGACCTTTTATGACGTTTAAGATCACTGTGATGCGAAAAGGCTTTACCACACTGATTACATTCATAGGGTTTCTCTCCAGTATGTGACCTTTTATGACGTTTAAGATCACTGTGATGCGAAAAGGCTTTACCACACTGATTACATTCATAGGGTTTCTCTCCAGTATGTGATCTTTTATGACATTGAAGAGCACTGTGCCGAGCAAAGGCTTTACCACACTGATTACATTCATATGGTTTCTCTCCAGTATGTGTCCTTTTATGCCTTTGAAGATGACTGTGCTGAGCAAAGTCTTTACCACACTGATTACATTGATAGGGTTTCTCTCCAGTATGTGTTCTTTTATGCATTTGAAGATGACTGTGGTGAGAAAAGGCTTTCCCACACTGATTACATTCATATGGTTTCTCTCCAGTATGTGTCCTTTTATGCCTTTGAAGATGACTGTGCTGAGCAAAGTCTTTACCACACTGATTACATTGATAGGGTTTCTCTCCAGTATGTGTTCTTTTATGCATTTGAAGATTACTGTGGTGAGAAAAGGCTTTCCCACACTGATTACATTCATAGGGTTTCTCTCCAGTATGTGATCTTTTATGTCTTTGAAGAGCACTTTGATAAGAAAAGGCTTTCCCACACTGATTACATTCATAGGGTTTCTCTCCAGTATGTCTTTTATGCATTTGAAGATGACTGTGACGAGAAAAGGATTTTCCACACTGACTACATTCAAAGGGTTTCTCTCCAGTATGTGTTCTTTTATGTATTTGCAGATTACTGTGATGAGAAAAGGCTTTACCACACTGATTACATTCATAGGGTTTCTCTCCAGTGTGTCTCCTTTCATGCGTGTGAAGATGACTGTGCCGAGAAAAGGCTTTACCACACTGACTACATTCAGAGGGTTTCTCTCCGGTATGTATGTTTTTATGCATTTGAAGAGTACTGTGCTGAGAAAAGGCTTTACCACATTGATTACATCTGTAGGCTTTCTCCCCTCTATGTCTTCTTTTATGAATAAGAAAATAACTGTGATATGCAAAGGCTTTACCACATTGGTTACATTCATATGATTTCTCTCCAGTGTGTTTTGTTTCATGACTTTGGAGATAACTGTTATTTTCAATGGCTTTATCACATTGTATGTATACAGAAGAATTCTCTCCAGTTGGCCTTCTTTCATGCCTGCCAGGAAAAGGGTCATATGTAATGGCTTTAACATATTCAATACAATGTTGAATCTTGTTACCTGTATAAATTAATATTACAATTTATTTCAGTTGTAAAGAATAATCAGATATTATAGTTTTATCACTGTGCTTACGTTCTTCTTTTCCCCTTCTTTAAGGGTTACATGTATCTTTGAAAATAGCTGTGAAGATATAATCCTTTATTACATGGTTCTAATTTTCAGAACCTTTTTCTACAGGTGATTATTCACTTAATGAGGAGAACTAGAAAAATTCTTCCTTCATCATCCTTTTTTGTATTATTAACTTTTCCTTCTCTGTGAGTCATAATACATATGCTAATAAACTACAACAAACAGAAGTATTTACACAATCAAAGACTCATAGGGCTTTTCTACAGAGTGAGCTTGGTGTATTATCAATGAAGACAGAAAACAAATTCCTGGTACACTTGAATCAAATTCAGCAAGTATGCTCAAAATGGGGACTTCTACATATCTCTGTTGAAATGGCTTGTATACTGACTAGTACATGATATTCTTAATAATGTAAAGATTAAAAAAAGAGGCTTCCTCAGTTAATTTATTTTGACTTTCTGTTCTGTTATTGTGATTACACATTCCCTACAAAAACTGCCCCTTGATTCTTGACAAAAATTGCTCCTGTCACAACTAGTACATGAGTAAAACCAACTTTTCTATGGAGTATTTGCTTAATGGAAGTTTTGGAGACATCACTATCAATTCAATCTTTTTTACATCTTTAGTAATGTAGCTAGTATGAAATAAGTGGATTTACGGTACTACAGCATAGCTCTCGTTGCGTAATGTTTTAAGTGGCAGCTTCTCTCAATGCATTATTTCCTTCTCTCCTTTCTTAAAATATAGCCTTGCAAATGCAGTTAAACTACCTGAAATCAAGTTCTATGTTCTTGTGAGAATTTAATAGTCATCAATGCAAATTAAGCTGTGTTTAAATACACTGCTGTTTCTCTTTCAAACTACAGGACACATTTCAATTTCTTCAGAGACACATTTCTATGAGCTCGTAAATGGAAATTACCTGTCATGTCTTTTTGAACTTGCACAATGTTCTTCAATAATATTGTCTTCCCAAGAGTATCCTAAAATATAGGGCAAGAAAATGTATAGAGTATTATTGAGAAATAATATATGAAATTTGTGCAAAAAGTTATGTTACTCTCCTCTGTGAGCTTTATACCTTTGATTTATGTATTACATTCTTTTTCTTTCTCAACCAAATTAAAGAAGAGCACTAATAACCAACGAACAGTTGTCCTATTATTTTAAAATGGGAAGGAAAATATAATCTTACCTATGTCATTGAGGTTCTCATAGGTCTCCAGCATCACATCTTTGTAGAGATTCTTCTGAGAAGTATCCATCAAAGTCCACTCTTGCCAAGTGAAGTCAATATGCACATCCTCATACTTCATGGCATTCTGAAATATCGCATACATGTATGCAACTTAAAGCAAAATACTGACCATATTGTAAATGTGTGTTTCTGTAGAACCTTATTTTTAAATGTGTTACTTTTATGCTATAGAAACTTTGCTTAATGAAGTAACTATGTGTAGTTTTTTTTTCTGATGTATTAGTTTAATTTTATGAAGCTGTTCTTCTTTGCCTGAATACAACAGCTGATATTATGATGAAGAAGTATTTATCCAATAGTGAGTCAGGAGAAAGGATAGGCTGTGGCATCAGGAACAATATATACACAGGAGGATAAATCTGGAAGCAAGGAGGAAGGCTCAAGAAAAAGAAGAGTAGAGGGCCAGCTACCCAGCCACACAACCTTTCATGAAGTAGGAAGGAAAGTAAGATAAATGGAGAAAGGTAAAAGTTCTGAGGCGAAAGATAGATTGGATCATTTAACAAGAGAAAAATTGGCTAGAAATGAGCCAAGTAAAGGACATGCATTATATAACATGCTACTGTGTATCAATTTGGGACCTGGGAGGTTCCTTCCCCAAAAGGTATAAAGCTAAAGAGCTAAAGGAGTAAAACATTTAAGTAAATTTTACCCAACATGATGCTATATTTTAATGTAAGGCCTGAGAATGATGAAAAATACCTCCTTAATGAATTTCTCCCTACTGTTTACCTTTGAACAGCCAGTACACTACGTAGCAGGGATAACCTCAGTCAAAATGATTGCCAGAGCACAATCATGCAAATGCTAGAGTTCTAGCAAGGTTTTGTGTTGTTCTTCTCCATCTATTTATGTCTATGCTGTGAGTTTTAGACTTTTCTCCCATGAAATCCTAAGGGGGCATTGACATCTGGGAGAGCATGATGAAGATCCATGTGTGGCTTAGCAATCTAAAGTTTGCTTTGGCAGTAAAAAGGCTAAAAGACAAACAGTTAAATATCTCCAGATGTAAATGGAATTGAAAGAGCGATTGTTGAAATAATGGAGCCTATATACTTTGTGAATGCCTTAACTTTAAAATAGTAAAAAATATTTGTCAAATGAGAATCAAAAGTGCTTTCAAGGAACAATTCTGCTTTTGTTTCCACAGAAAACAAGAGGCTATGTATTTACTCCAGGTTGACATAGATATTGTTATAGCAAGTGAGACCACTTGAAGTTGACAGGCCATGCATATCAAGTAAAGTTACTGTTGCTCATCGCAGGAATTCAACTTAATCCCAAATTTTCTCAGTGACCCCTTAAGGATGCCTTCAGCAGGAAACATATGGAGAACATGACTACCACATTCCCAAATTTTGGTGGGTGGGAGTCTTTTGATTATTTGATGGGTCATGGATAACTTATATTTAGGAAAATATAAGAATCATAATATAAAATGTTAGATTATTGAATCTAATGTAACTTAAAAACAATTAGTAATCTCAACCGTTTTGTATATTAATAGAAATTTATTTTAATTTTCTTACAACACACTGTAGATATGTTTGTAAGCTTGCTTAAAAAATCTTTGTGTAGTTATACAAATTTTTGTATATTGATACAAATTCAAGTTTTGATGCTAAAAAGTATTGTATTTATGTTTCCATTTATACTTTTTGAATGCAAAAATCAATGGCTAATTTTATTTTAGCTTTTCATACATGAAGATAATTGAGGTTATCTCTGAGGAAAATTTCTATTCCAGTTTCAATTGCAATAAAGTAATGATTTCTAAGTTTCCTGTTTTTCAAACAATAATGACCTTAACAATAATGGCTACAGTATTACCTATGACCCTAGATACATGAAATTTGGAGTGATGTTGTTGTGCTACTACTGCAGGAAAATATTAATGGAGGAGCCCATCCTATTGGATGCTTCTATAATTTTTCACTGGAAATATTTTGTGACATGTGTATTTCCAATTCTTACTGAAAAAAGTCTCAACTTCACAGGCTGTTTTGGATTTTTTGTATATGATCTGAACTCGTTCAATGAACTGCTTTTTAACATATGTGTGTATGTTAATTACAGGTCTACTACCCTCTTCAAGACAGCAGATTTTGCAAATCAAACCAGAATTTTGAAGAGTATGTCTGCTCATTTTTATTTTTATTGATAATATTGATTATAAAGGGTATATAAATAACATTCATAAAGCTATATGATAGTTTAAATAATGTTGCATGTTAATATAATTTTCCTGAAGTTAGACACTGCATTAAAAATTACCCACTCAGTTGATATACATAGAAGGGGTTAACTAACTCTTACCCCTTAATTTTATGTTTTAATCATTTATTTATTTATCTCTCTCTGTATGTGTGTGTGTGTGTGTGTGTGTTTTGTGTGTGTGTGTGTGAGAGAGAGAGAGAGAGAGAGAGAGAGAGAGAGAGAGAGAGAGAGAGAGAATGTGTGTGTAGATCAGATGACAATCCTCAGGAGTCAATTTGCTTTCACCCCCAACATAGGTCCTAAAGATTCAAAGTAAGTTAGGAAGACATGGGAGCAATTACCTTCATCCATTCAGCCATTTCACACACTTTTTAATATTAGCTAGCTGAAAAGGTTAAATTTAACAGGATAGAAGTCACATATCCCACCACTGGTTCTCACACTGTGGGTTGAAACTCATTGCAAACGTTTATCTCTAAAAATATTTTCATTACAATTCATAGCACTGCCTAAATTACAGTAATTTAGTAGCAATAGAAATAATTTTATGGTTAGGCATCATCACATTAAGGTTTACAACCATTGTTCTAGGAAAATTCCCATCAATTTATCCATAATTTCCATTGTTAAACCAAAACCCCTTCAGTTTGATCACTCTTTTATTTATATATACTGATAAATTTTCCAATTTATTTCACCTAGTTGTTTTTGATTTATTGGTTGTTATGCCCTATTTAAAAGTATGTAAGTCATAGACACTTGAGTTTGAGGCTTAACCTTCCCAGTCCACACATTTAACATTTCTGATGAAAATCTCCAGTGTGCAGCTCATATTTAATTGCAATATACAATTCATAATTTAATATAAAATGCATATCCAAGATTTGAATAACGTATAAATGTAACTAAAACACCCTTTATAGTACATTTATCTCACATTAATTTCACAGCTCTATTTTCCCTTTAATGATGAGGTCATAATCTCCTTTTTATAATATTTATATGTCTTTAATTTCAGTATATGATATTTAGTCATTATCTTTATTGTTTTTAACATTTAAGATCTAAATCTGAGCACAGCTGATGTAGGGTGGAAGGGATGGGATAGAACCTATAGTTGGATAGGTGATCATGAGAGGTGAGAAAGAATTGCTGAAGGTAAATTACTGCTTCAGACATCTGGTCCTGGGAAACTTAAGAGTTCTACATTCTGATGAGCTTTTATGTTTTCTAATTTTTAAAATTTAAATTAGAAACGTTAATTTATATAGCAGTACCAATTCCGTGCCCCTCCCATCTGCCCATACCTGAGACTGAACCTCATCCCATCCCTCTTCTGCAATAGAAAAGGTGAAGACTTCCATGGGGAATCAAAGTCCATCACATTTTTTGTGGCAGGCTCCAATGTGTCTAGGCTGAGAAAGAGTCCCTCTATGGGGAATGGGCTCCCAATGTCTATTTGTACACTAGAGACAAATACTGTTCCATGACTAGGAGCCCCATATATTGCCCACCTCTCCTAACTGACTCCCACATTCAGAGGGCATAATTCTGTCCTATGCTGGCTCTGAGCTGTCAGTCTGAATTCAATGAGCTCCTTTTTGTGCAGATCACCTATTTATATGGGTTTCCACAGCCTGGTCATGAATATATTGCTCATTACATCTCACTCTCTACAACTGGATTCCAGGCATTTGGCTCAGTGCTTAGCTGTGGGTATCTGCTTCTGCTTCCATCAGCTGCTGTATGAAGGCTCTAAGATGGCATCTAAGGTAGTCATCATTCTCCTTATTTGGCAAAGACATTTAGTTAGGATAGCCTCATCACTATTGCTTAGGATCTTATTTGGGGTCATCCTTGTATATTTCTGGACATGTCCCTAATCCCAGGAAACAGGAGAACATTTCACACAACATGAACTTAACAATACTGATAAAGATTTAGAGAAAGAGAAGCTGCAATCATGGAGCCTATAGAACACTTTGTCAGTAAGTCTGCAAAATTGCTTTAGTTGTTTAGCTTGGTTTGTTTGTGGGATTCCTACCAGTAGTTCCTGTGGTTGCTCTGACTCTTTTGGCGGCTCTTTGGACACTTTTCCTTCTACTGAGTTACCTTGATCAGCCTTGTATGGGGGTTTGTGCATAGTCTTATTGCACCTTGACATGGTATATTTGGTTGATATCCATGGGAGCCCTTCTCTTTTCTGAAGGGAAACAGAGTATCAGTGGATTTGGGGGAATGGCTATTGTGGAGAGAGCTGGAAGGAGTGGAGGTAGGGGAAGCTGTGTATTTATTCCAAGTTCATTGATTCTCATAACATATAACAGAGCCAAAATCACAAATTTCCAATTTCTCTTCTGATACAAAAGACAATTTCTTGACTGTCACATATTGTATAATTAAGGATTTCCAACATACAGAAGCATAGGATAAATTACAATTCAGAATAAGAGGAATATTGCTATATTGAGCCCCCAACTGAGGGACACATCTCTTTCTCATGTACCTGTAACACCAGCCAGAGTAAACAGGTAAGGTGGAATAGCAGCTCATGACAGAATCCTCCAATATCTCATTAGCTGCCAACCCCAAAGCCATGTAACCATCAACAAATTGGATTCATATCCTCTGCTCAAGTGCAGGTCACACAAGCTACAAGTACAGCTAGTCAAAATGAGGCAAAGGCACCCGTCTGGACTGGAGTTCATGCACGCTTTCCAAAAGGCACATTGGCTCCTCTCCAGTGGATATTCTTCATTCTTTTAAAATCCCACAAAAGTTTTACACTCCAAATACATCCACATCTCTGTGTTGTAACCTCCAACTTTAGAGGAATAACTGTGTTCAAACAAATGATACACCACCTGGCCACAGAACTCTCTTACTCTGTCCATGCCCCTTAAAAATATCACCAGATTCTGTCCTCTCTTCCCTTCTTAAAACTTCAAACTTTGGCAGATATAACCTGCTGGAACAAAGTCCACACCTACAGCAAGATTTCTACCCTCAAATTGGGGTGAGAAGCCCTGTTAAACCATAGGGCCTCAGATCAAAAGTTCAGAAAGCAAATACAAGGCAAGGAAAAAACACAATTCCAACAAATAAACTGAGAAATCAGCACTTAGACCCACAATCACCTCAAAGCAAGATAACTGGATACCAGTATAAAAACAAAAACAACCATCAGAGCAATAAGTCACTACCAGGATCCAGCGATCCTACCACAGCATGTCATGAGTATTCCCACACAGTTGAAGCACAATTAAGACCAACTTTATTAAGATGATAGAAGCCTGAAAGTTGGAATGAATTAATCCCTGCAATATTTCTAGGAAAGTATGAGTGAAATACTGTTGCTGTGATTAAATTATTTAAGTAAAAGTTACTCTGGTAATGCACTGATTTTGTTGTTACCCTTAGGCCACTGTCTATCTTTTGGGATCTTAGGAGAGAAACTCAAGTTAGGCACTGAAGGAAAACATGGACCACTGTTTTTTATTTTCTTTTTTTTACTTTTTCAGTCTCCTGTATTCAGCTATTTCTCTTTAGCAGCCCAAGCCCATTTGCTAAGAGACATTGCTAACTCAGTGGAATTCTTCTTCCCACATCAACTATCAGTCACGACAATGTGTTTCAGGCAGAAATCAGATATTCTGGTCTAAGAACACACTCAATTGATGTTTGCTTAGATGACCTTGGATGGGTCATGTTGATAACTGAGTCAAATTATGAGACAGAGACAGTAATATATGAGATTATAAAAAATCCAAAGCCAATGTATTAATCATATAAATTTATTTAAGCAGCAAAAACTAAAACATAAAGATACACAAAACTGGGAAAAACAGAAATGTCAGTATGCCAGACAATAGGAAGAGGCAAACATCTAAGATAAGACAAAAAATAAAACTGTCTCTCCACAGCAACTTCCCCACATAACAAAACCTTTAGTAACTGATAACATAAGAAATTATATGAAGACAAACTGGAGAAGGTCCAATATTTTTAAGAAAATGAATATTACTACGTTACTGTTATAGATTACAGAAAATCAGTACACAGACCCACATAATATGAAGTCTATACTTGTCACAAAGATACAAAAATCAAAAGTATTTAAAATAATTTCAAAGAAGATGGGGTTGATGAGAAAAAGGCAAGAAATAAGGCAGGAAAATTATTGTCAACTTTTAATCAATAGCCCAAAGAAAACATAGGAAAGGAAAAGGGTGATCTTGACCAATGTTACCCAGATCCCAATAATCCCACTGGTATGAAAGAATAAATAAACACAGACTTCACAATTTTAATAAAATAACCTCAAATGATCCTTGAAAATTTATTTTTGACACTCAAGCTACTGGTATTTCTTCTAAAACAGAAGCAACATGCTCAAGATATCTCTCCATAAGTGGAGGTGTTCTCTTGCTATGGATCAGCATCTCCTTGTAATTCCCTTTGTTTCAGGTAAATACAACCCCACTGATGCTCAATCACAAAACAACTTAGAAAAATAATTTAAAAGACAGGTAGACCAATGGAATCAAATTGAAAAATATAATATATACCCACAAACCTACAATCACTAGATGTTGGACAATGAAGCTAAAATCATACAATGGATAAAAGAAAGCATCTTCAACTGATTGTGCTGGCATAACTAGATGCTGGCATGTACAAGACTTGCCGACAGATACATAACTATCACTATGCACAAAATATAAGTCCAAATGGATCAAAGAAGCTGGGCATCGGTGGTGCATGCCTTTAATGTCAGCACTCAAGAGGCATGGGCAGTTGGACCGCTGTGAGGTCAAAGTCAGCATTGTCTACAGAGCTAGTCCCAGGAGAGGCTCCAAAGCAATTCAGTGAAACACTGCTTTGAAAAACCAAAAACAACAACAACAACAACAACAAAAAAAACCACCAACAACTAGAAAAAACAAAATGGATCAAACACCTCAACATAAATCCAGAAACACTGAAATTCTTAGAGGAGAATATAGGAGGTACCCTCACGGAGTTTGTACAGTAGATGGCTTCCTCAACATAATAACAGTAATACTAACATCAAGATCCAGAATTAATAAATGGGACCTCCTGAAACTGAGAAATTTCTGAAAGGCAAAGGACATAGTCAACAAGACAGAAAGGCAGCCCACAGAATGGGAAAATATATTCATCAACCCTACATTTGACAAAGTGCTGATTTCCAAAATATACAAAGAACTAAAAACCTCATCACCAAATCACTAAAAAATCCAATTAAAAATTGGGATATACAATTAAATAGAGATTTCTCAATCTAGGAACCTAACAAGGCTGAAAGACACTTAAGAATGTGATCAATATATTTAGCAATCAGGGAAATGCAAATCAAAACAACTAAGGTAGCATACTGCTCTTGTAAGAATAGCTAAAATCAAAAACAACAATGACTGATTATGCTGGAGAGTATTGGAGAAAGAGG
>NW_023277022.1:0-40073 GCF_003668045.3 Cricetulus griseus
ACAGTCAATTTTTTCTTCACAAAGAGACTATGTATATAATATTATATATATATATATATAATATATATATGTGTTGTGTTGTGTGTGCTGTGTGTGCTGTGTGTGTGTGTGTTGTGTGTGTGTGTGTGTGTGTAAAGGAAGGATTTCATATTCAGGAACCAGATCCAATTAGGTTGAATTCTAGATTTTTTTCTTTTGGACCAGAGGATTATCTGTTCTTCTATATTTCCTCTAAAAAGTGGTGTCTCTCTGGATACTAATTTGTCAGGATAGTAAAGAGGATTGTTATGTAGTATATGTAGAAGTGTTTGGTTAAAATGCAGAGCTTCAGTTTGTGTTCAGTGTGATTTTTAGTGAAATGACAAGCCTTTTTTATTTTTAGAGTAATGATTCCTGCATGACTTACAGATTCTACTTTGTTATTGACATTTAAATCCTGTCTAAGATATGGTAGTTTCTTCGTAATGAAGTGATGAGCATATAACCATGAAAAGTCCCTTTCATTGAGCTTTTTTTCTTGGGATGAACATAATGTTTACTTTTAATTAAATGATCCAGTGCTGAAGACTAGAAGATACTTGATTAGAGTGCATTTCTAGCTTGAAGAGTTTTAAAATATGGATAGCTAAATGTGAAAGCCAAGACTGAAGGAAAGATAATTTACTACACTGATTCCTAGTTGGCATGGACTTAATGTATCTCCTAACGTATCCCTTATTTCTCTAGTATGCTTAACAAAGTGACTTTGTACTAGAAGTGAACAGAAGCTTGCTTAGGTCAGTGTTACCTGAAAATGAGACTCTTGTCTTTATTACTCACCTGCAGATTCATCTGATTGCTTTGAGAACAGTGGCAAAAGAGTTCTTAAAATGTTCAGCTTGAAGGTGTCTGCCTCTGCTCAGGCTCATTATACAGGAAGGGTATTTAGGTTATCCTCTCCACTATTGCTTGGATTATCAGTTGGTGTTATCCTTTTAGACCTCTGGAAATCTCCCTAGTGCCAGATTTCTCCTCGAACCTATAATGGCTCCTTCTATTATGGTATCTCTCATCCTGCTCTCCTCTATTATTCCCTTTGACTCAATCTTCTTGCTCCCCGATTTCCTCCTCTCCCCTCCTTTTCTCCCCCTCTCTCCCAGCTTCCTCTCCCCAACCCCCTATGCTACCAATTAGCTCAGGAGATCCTGTTCCCTTCCCTTTCTCTGGGGAACCATGCATTCTTCTCTTGGGGTCCTCCTTGTTTCTTACTTCCTCTGGTGGTGTGGACTGTAGGCTGGTAATCCTTTGCTCTATGTCTAAAATCCATATATGAGTGAGTCCACACCATGTTTGTCTTTTTGTTACTGGTTACCTTACTCAGGATGGTTTCTTCTAGTTCCATCCCTTTGCCTGCGAATTTCAAGTTTTCAGCAAGGGACTGATCCAGACCCTTGAACGTGGATGTCAGTGAGGAGGCCTCAGTACTCTATGGTGACTGTGGTAGCAGAAGAGTATTTATCCCTGGCTTAGGAAAGGTCTTTGGGAGCCCATCCCATATGGAGGGAAACTGTCTCATCCTGTACAAGTGGAGGAAGGCCTAGGTCCTGCCCCTGATGACATGACAGACTTTGGTAATTCCCTGAGAGCAGAGGGCATCTGGGGTAGGAGGTTGGTGGGGGTCAGGAGAGGAGGAAAGGGAGAGGGAGCTGGGATTGACATGTGAAGCAGGCTTTTTTCTAATTTGAAGTAATAAATTAAAAAAAATATTCAGCTAGTGCCCAAGAACTTTAGAGGATTTTGGCTTTTTTTTTTTGGACTTCCTACTTGTAAATACATAGTTAGAAAGCTTTCGTAAATCTGTATAACTTATTATTAATCATAACTATTAAACTCTGTCTTAACTCTGAGGCTCTGCTTCCTTATCTATGCAATATAAACAATCATGGCGCCTACTTTAAGGCTTATTTTAACAGTTATGATGATAAGATGGTATCTCATACTCATCCAATAAGTGTTAGATATCATTGCCATTATTATTTTACATAAATATCTTCTTTGACTATTTGAAAATTGTATCCTTCAAATAAAATACATGAATATGAGTATCATGTTGATTAAAATACCTGTCTAATTACGGTTCTTTCTGAGAGAATGAGGTCTATAAATAAATTAATATAATATCTAAGTATTTATTTGAGACAGATTCAATTTGGCAGCAGCTTGTCAGTGATACAGGATATGAGAGAGGCTAAAAAACAATTTTTTATGGTGAAAGACCCCAGACCCCTAAGGGACACAGGGTCCGGAGGAACCCCCGAGACTCAGAAACCGAACAAGAGCTGCAAAAGCAAGAGGGTTTATTGAACAGATGCACATTCAGGTGTCAGCAATATTAGGAAAGCTGCACACCCCAGCATGGGGTGTAAGCTCCTTATATAGGAAAAAAACGCAGATTAGCATACAGGCAAGGTGGACAAGCGATTGATTACAAAGTATGAACTCATGTTAGAGTGGTCACCCAGGTGTGACGTGCTTTTCTACAAAGGAAAAACCACAGTATGTACCCTGAAAAGTCCCCGATTGTCTGTTGGCCTGGTGTGACCCAAAAAGGAATGTTTGTCTGCCCTCAGGTTGGGGCCAATCCTTGTCCTGGGCCAAGGCCTGTGGGAAACATTTTCTCTCAGCAAACTAAAATCTTTCATTACTCCATTTCTTTTTGTGAGGTTTTAATCCTAAAACTTAGGTCCTTCTTGTTGCTTAAGAGCCTGATATTGCTGGGTAAGTACTAGGGCTTGGGTAATGGACAAGTGTTTCCCTCATGTAAAGGAGTTTTTTTTTTTTTTTTGACTTAGCATTTTTACCAGGAAGATGGGCAAAGTATTCTTTCCTATGCTACTTACTGCTGACTTTGGGACAAAGTTAGGGACCCAAGAGGGCTGCAATGCTAATCAAAAGCAAAGAAGGGAATTTAGGCAATGGGGAATCCATCAGGAGCTTATGGTTGGCAGACTGTGTTTCAGAGATAGGGGGTGTCCATATCAGCTGGACTATTTCACATCCACAGCAAGTCCAGGGCTTGCAATCTTTAGGAGCAGGCTATAGTCAGCAACTGATATTTGTCTGCCAGAAGTGGAAATCTGTTGAGACATATTTAAACTGGGAACTGTAATTAAAACTTATGTATCTTATTGGAACTCTTAGGCCCATATTTCTAGTGATCAAGAATTAAAGGAGTTCCAAGACAAAGGAGAAAATCTCATCCTCAGGTACAAATAGATGGGATAACAGATGTTGTACTCATCT
This sequence comes from Cricetulus griseus, assembly GCF_003668045.3. NCBI lineage: Eukaryota > Metazoa > Chordata > Mammalia > Rodentia > Cricetidae > Cricetulus > Cricetulus griseus. The sequence continues at coordinate 3,283 of NW_023277022.1, forward strand.
GGAGTCCTTTTCTTATGTGTGAAAAGTGGATCTAAGCTTTATGACTTTTGAACCTCTGAAACCTATATGGACTTTATTATATAATAAGACATAGAAATTTTAGATATTTTATCATTATCAATCTGTATTGAAATCTACATTGCAGAAAAAGCAGATAGCGGGTATATGTACAAGGGCAGAAACATATTTATTCCTTTGAGTTCTAACAAAAACTGTAGATTTGGATTAAAAACTTTTACATTTTTCTGCTGTCTAGAGAGTCAGGTACAGATTGAACAGAGGTGTCTTTGGCCTCATGAAAAGCCCTTTAAGTTTATATTTAGAAGACAACTAAAGAAATCTAAATACATTGAGCTTGTGACTGAACAGCAGGTGGTTGGTTTTATCAGCTTATCAGAATTTTATTAAAGGAGCTATTAAGATGGCTGTACTTTGTTTAACCATTAATATTATCAGAGATCTGAGAATGATAAATTTTATGCAGTTTTTGAAACTATTAAAAACGACAGGGTCCGGTCCATATACAGGTAGCCATACCCAAATCTCAATAATGTTGGGGGCAGATGTAAATCTTTACCAGGTTCTTAAAGTGAGAGTTTTTTCCTCTCTGTGGAAGAGGTAAATGGAAAAGACTGAACTTATTTTGTCTATGCAAAAGTGGTACAATCAATTCTCCACTGTCCTATAGCCTGTCCACAGTCTGAGCCCAGTCCTGCCTGGCAGTAGGTGTAGCATCATGCTCACTGAGCATCATGCTCACTGGTCAGCGTTGTCACAGTCAATGGAGCCCCATAATCTTCTTTAGTGACGTTGGGTCACTGTCAGAATCTGAAAATCTCTGATATTATAAACTTTTTAGTTAACATTTTAAATGTCATGTTCTGCAGATCTCTGTAGTATTAGAAGTATGCCTAGGTAAATCTGGCAACTTGTTAATTTATAGGAATGGCTAGTAACTTACATTTTTTAACATCTTGTAATAGGTTAGCAGCTTTTATAAAACTAAGACTTTATATTGTCAGGTTTAGCTTTATCAATGTAAACATCTGATATACAGGTTGTCCTAGGCTACCTTTATAAAAGAGTTTTGTTTTTAAACTTCTAAAGAATTGAGACCCATGGGCTTAGCAGTTATTTTATGTCCTTTGTTAAACTTAGGTCATTGTTTAATGTACCATAAGAAATTTACACCTCAATTTTTTATTAATATATGCAACTTCTGGCTGTGATCTTAAATTTAACTCTTTTGACTTAAGCACAAATATTAATAATATAACAGAAGCATTAATATCTTATAACCTTATAAATTTGAACAATTAAAAATCTTTTAATGTCTGTTTGTAAGAATATCAAAAATAAAGCACCCTTGATGTGTTTAAAATCATTTTCATCTGGGTGACTATTAAATTTATGTTGTCAATTTCTAGTATTACTAGTTTTAACTTTTTGACAGATTTAACCATGAAACAGTTTTAATATTATCTTTATTAAAAAGATATCTGAATTCCTGAAAACCCAAATTTAATGACTGGAGCTCAGAGATAAATTCTGAGCTATGTCCATAAATGACTGGCTGATGATGGCATTAGACAGCAAAAATATTTGAACCATTTTTGTTTTGGCTTTTGGCTTCTAATAAAATTGACATTTAAACCAGAAAACACAGATAGAACATTTTAACAAGTATACATAATTTTGGGGTGGGGTGGGGACATAAATAAAATTTTTAAACGAATTAACCTGGTTTGGTCAAAATTTTTAACCCCTATTATCATTATAAATAGATAGGAGAGCCCATAGAAAGCAGTTTACATTTTTCTCTGACATTTTTACGACTTTCTTTTGACCCTCTTTTAATTTTTATTACTTTTTGCTCTTTTTTTTTAATTCTCTTAGACATCCCCATCTTAGAAACACCTCAGGGTTTCTGTAGGATCCAGAATCGAACATTTTTCTTTTACTTGTAAAATAATCTTAAGATTAAAAGAACCGTCCGGAGGCCAGCCAACATTACATGTTGCCCATTTGGAACTGCAGAAAGTTTGTCATTTTTTTTTTCTTTTTGACATCCAGGGACTGGTTGTTGGCTCAGTCCCAAACATCTTCCCAGTGGTCTAGAGTCAAACTTAAGGGGGTCATTAGTTTTTGTCCCATGGTGGTCAGATGGTGACAAACAAAAAGAGACAAGCAGACAAACATTGAGACAGTCAGGCCGCAGGGCTGCAAATCGGTGCTAAACTGAAACCACAAATTCAAATAGAGCAGAGACTTACATTGTCTGCTCCTAGGGACGAGGGTTGCCTGCTCCTCCTGGGCCCACCCAAACTCCCCATGGAGTGTCCGCCAGGGGCAGACTCCCAGGGGAGTGACTCATCAGTCTACCTCGTGTGTCTCTACAAAGCCTGCATAGACTATACAGGGCTTCCAAATAGACAAACAGAAAACATAAATCAAAATAAGCCGGCGGTACTTACCTCCTCTGAGTCGAGGTAATGAGTCTGGGGTCTCCTCTGACCTCTTGGCTGGCTCCCCAAATGAAAGACCCTAGACCCCTAAGGGACACAGGGTCCCAAGGAGCCCCCGAGACTCAGAAACAAGACCGAGAGCTGTAAAAGCAAGAGGGTTTATTGAATGCATGCACATTTGGGTGTCTCCAATATCGGGAAAGCTGCACACCCCAGCATGGGGTGTAAGTTCCTTATATAGGAAAAAATGCAGATGAGCATACAGGCAATGGGCACAAAGTGATTGATTACAAAGTATGACTTCATGTTAGTCACCCAGGTGTGACATGCTTTTCTACAAAGGAAAAACCACAGAATGTACCCTGAAAAGTCCCCAATTGTCTGTTGACCAGGTGTGACCCAAAAAGGATTGTTTGTCTGCCCTCGGGTTGGGGCCAATTTCCTTGTCCTGAGACAAGTCCTGTTGGAAACTTTTTCTCTCAGCAAACTAAAATGTTTCAATGGCATTCATGGTATTTTGAAAGAGGTGGTAGGAATGACAAGGGAGGTAGGGATAAATATAGGAGTTATATAGATAAGGAAGGTAATAATAACTATGTAGATTGAGGAGATTCACAAAATAAATTTTTGAGCTCAGATTAGCAAGAAAAGCCAGTAGGAGATATGAAAAATGCTAGAATAAGAGCAGTTTCAATTCCTGATTTTCTATCCAGCCTTTTTATTTCCAGCATCACCACATTCTGTGTTTTCTTTATTGTGTCTATTTCAGCTTTCATGCCTTGAACTGTTTCGAGTGTATCCTTCAATTGTTTTGTTGGTTTTTTCTTGGCTTTCTTTAGATTCTTTAAGAGATTTATTTCTTGAATTTTTTTGGTTTGTCTTTTCCACCATTTCATGTGATTTTTTTTGCTTGTTTTTTCTTCTATTTCTTTAAGGGATTTTCTTGTTTCCCCTTTAAAGGTCTCTATCACCTTCCTGAGATAATTTTTGAGATCCATCGCTTCTTCATCCTTTGTGTTGGGCTTTTCAGATCTTGCTGGTTTGGACTCCCTAGATTCTGGTGGTGTCATATTGGTCGTTCTGTTGTTGAGTGTGTTCTTGTTCTGTCTTCTTTCCACCTATTCTTCTAGTGGGTGCAGGTGGGGTCTCTCTAGCTATTCTTGTGACCCTGTGGTTTGTGGGCCAGGACTTCAATGTCTGAATCTCTGGATGGTCTTGCCTCTCCTGGTAGTCTCCTCACTCGGTAGGGGTTAGGCCTCGGTAGGGATCAGGCTGACAGAGTGAGAAGGAAGAGTGAGGTGTTTCCAGACTCAGGGAGCTCCTCCTGGCTGGGCAGGTCCACTCCAAGCAGGCTCAGGCTCATAGAGATCAGGGGTGAATGGGACTTTGGATAGGAGTCGGCAAGAGCAGAGGTTACACTCAGCTTGGAAAGGGTCATGCCGGCTGATCAGGAAGGAAGAGTGGGGTGTTTCCAGTGTCCAGAACCTATGCTTTTCAGACAGTCTCTGCTCACAGGTATAAAAATGAGTAGCTCATGGACAGCTAATACTTTTAGATAATGTCTCCTGCCACAGAGGTCTTAGTCTTTTACCAGGTATCTCACAGAAAATCTCAAAATAAATCAAGGTGCCTCTGTAGGATCATGACTAAGGGAACGAAAGCTCTTCTCCTTGAATTATAAAATGTTTCCCCCAAACAAATCTACTAGGAATCTAGAAAAAAGTAACACTTATTGGTGCATTTAAAATGGAATATATGTGAGCCTGGGTGTCAATTTTGTATCCTATATTCACTGATACCTGTGTCTACCTTTTTGCCAAGGCATATGTCACTGTACAACATTTTGGAATTCTTTGAACCCATATCATGTGTGCAAGAAGCCACTCGAAGCTGAAATACAGTATTATTATTGAGTATTTTGTTCTCCCCAAAGCAATATCCATTGTACCTCCTAGGAATCAGCATGCATTGAGGTAAGTTTTCTGTCATTAAAGCCTATGCTGTTTTAAAGTCTATGGACCTCAGTGAAGAGTGCAGATTCCAGGCCAGGTTTGAACAACTCTAAAATTGTTTCACAAGAGAAAGTAGAAAACACCGCCTGCCTGTTTCTTTGCAGTAAAGCAAATTATAACAAGCCAGGATTCTATGAGTTAATGTAGAAGGGAGGAACTGCTCAGTGTCCCCTTCGTACATTCTCAGTAGAGAACTGAGATTCCATCTACACAGAATCATATTGAGTGTCCCTTGATGTTTCTGGCCCCTCTAAAACCTCTCCTTCCTGGGATCTCAAATGACCTCAGGTAGTGTGGCCTATACTCTTGAATTAGAGGTCACACACTTCCATTGTGAAAAGTAAGTTCTTAATACTTTTAAGATTTTCATGTGATTATAATATTCCTCCATGAGTTTGTGTGGACAAAAATCCTCGATTTTCTCCCTGAATGTAATTTCCATTAGTATAAATTTTTAAGAATATGACACCCTCATTAAAAGCTAAAAATGTGTTTTCATTTGTGTTTCCCTGATGGCAAAGAATGTAGAGCACTTTTTAATATGTCTTTCATTCATTTTAGATTCCTCTATTGAGAATTATCTATTTAGTTCTGTAACCCATTTTATTTTTCTGCATATTTTATTTCAATTACCATCAAGATTGTTTTACATGACAATCGCAGTTCCCTCTCCCTCCCCTCCTTTCCCACCCTCCCCAAATAAAACCATAACTATCTCATATTTTTTTCTGCTCCCCCTTGATGGTGAGGCCTTCCATAAGGTGTCATAAGGGTCTGTCGTATCATTTGGGATAGGGCCTAGGACCACCCCCGTGTGTCTTGGCTCACACAGTACTCCTTTATGTGGAATGGGGTCCCAAAGTGCACACCTATGGTAGGGATAAGTACTGAACTACTACAGGAGGTCCGGTAGATTTCCAGTGTTTCCTTACTGAAACCCATGCTCCTAGGTTGTAGATCAGTCCCATGTAGGTATCCCAGCTATCAGACTGGGGACCAAGAGCTCCCTGATGTTCAGGGCAGCTGTTTCTGTGGGTTTCACCAGTCTGGTCTGGACCCCTTTGCTCTTCACTCGTCCTACTCTGCAACTGGATTCCATATCAGTTCACTGATTAGTTGTGTGTGTCTGCTTCTACTTCCACCAATTGCTGGATGAGGGCTATCAGTCAGCACATAAGTCAGCCATCAATCTCATTATCAGGGGAGGGCATTTAAGGCAGCCTCTCCTCTGTTGCTTAGATTGTTAACTGGTGTCATTTTTGTAGATTACAGACATCTCCTTAGTTCCTGATTTCTCTGTAAATCCTCTATTATGGTATCTCCATTCTTGTTATCTTCTATTCTTTCCCTGACTCAAACTTTCTGCTCCCTCATGTAGTCTGCACCTCTCGTCTTCTCCTCTTCTCATTCTCCAAGCTCCCTCCCCGCTATTCCCGTGAACCAATGTGCTCAGGTGATCTTGACCTTTTCCCCTTCTCCAGGGAACCATGTATGTCTCACTAAAGGTCCTCCTTGTTTACTAGCTTCTCTGGCAGTGTGCATTGTAGGCTGGTAATACTTTAGTCTGTGTCTAAAATCCAAATACGTGTGAGGACATACCATGTTTGTCTTTTTGTGATTGGATTACCTCACTCAGAATGGTTTCTTAAGTTCCATCCTTTTTCCTGCAAATTTCAAGCTTCCATTGTTTTTTTTTTCCTGCTGAGTAGTACTCCATTGTGTAATTGTACCAGATTTTCTCTATCCATTCTTCAGTTGAGGGGCATCTAGGCTCCTTCTAGTTTCTGGCTATTACAAGTACTGTGCTGCTATGAACATTATTGAACAGATGTCCTTATTGTATCAATGTGCTTCTTTTGGGTATACACACAAGAGTGGAATTGCTGGACCTTGTGTTAGACTGATTCCTAGTTTCTTGAGGAATTGCTGTACAAATTTCCAAAGTGGTTGTATGAGTTGGCACTCTCACCATCAGTGGAGGAGTGTTCCCCTATTTCTACACCCTCTCCAGCATAAACTGTCATAGGTGTTTTTGATTTTGGCCATTCTGACATTAGTAAGTTGGTATCTCAGAGTTGTTTTATTTTGCATTTCCCTGATGGCTAAGGATGTTGAACACTTTCTTATGTGTCTTTCAGCCATTTTAGATTCCTCTATTGAGAATTGTCTATTTAGTTCTGCATCTCACTTTTTAATTGGATTGTTTGGTGTTTTGGAGACTAGCTTTTTGAGTTCTTTGTATATTTTGGAGATCAGCCCTCTGTCAGTTTTGGGGTTGGTGAATATCTTTTCCCAGTCTGTGGGCTGCCGTTTTGTCTTGTTGACTGTGTCCGTAGCCTTACAGAAGCTTCTCAGTTTCAGGAGGTCACTTTTATCAATTGTTGTTCTCAGTGTCTATGCTAGTGATGTAATGTTGAGGAAGCGGTCTGCTGTACCAATTAATTTAAGGGTATCTTCTATTTGGCTTCTAATAGGATCATTGTGGCTGGATTTATGTTAATATCTTTGATCCATTTTGAATTAAGTTTTGTGCTTAACGATAGACTTGGATCTATATGCAGTATTTACTACAATCCTGCATTCAGTTATGCCTGCACCATTTGTTAAAGATGTTCTTTTCATGCTATCATAAAAATTTAGATTGTCAAAAATCATTTGTTTTGGGTTTGTGGGTTAATATCAGTGTTTTCAACTATACTCCATTGATCTACCTGTCATTTTTTGTGCCAGTACCAAGCTGTTTTCTGGACTACAGTTCTGTAATAGAGCTTGAAGTCAGGCATAGTGGTGCCTCCAGAAGTTCCTTTATTGTACAGGGTTGTTTTGGCTATCCTGGGTCTTTTGTTTCTCCATATAATGTTGACAGTTGTTCTTTCAAACTCTGTGAAGAATTATTTTGGGATCCTGATGGGGATTGCAATGAATCTGTAGATTACTTTTGGCAAGATTGCCATTTTTACTATGTAGATCCTACCTATCCAAGACCATGGGAGATCTTTCCATTTTCTGATATCTTCTTTAATTTCTTTCCTTAGAGACTAAAAATTCTTGCGGTACAGGTCTTTCAAATTTTTGGTTTGCATTACCCCAAGGTATTTTATGTTGTTTGTAGCAGTTGTAAAATGTGATGTTTCTCTCATTTCTTTCTCCACCAATATGTCATTAGTATTTAGTAGGGCTACAGATTGTTTGTATCTTGTATCCTGCCCGTTTGCTAAAGGTGTTTATCAGCTGTAGGAATTCCCTGGTAGAGTTTTTCAGGTCACTCATGTAGACTCTCATATCATCTGCAAACAGTGAGAGTTTGCCTTCTTCCTTTCTCATTTGTATTCCCTTGATCTCCTATTTTTGTCTCATTGCTCTAGCTAGAACTTCAAGGAATAATATTGAAGAGGTATGGAGAGAGAGGACAGCCTTGTCTTGTCCCCGATTTTAGTGGAAATGCATTGAATTTCTCTCTATTTAATTTGATGTTGGCTGTGAGCTTGCTGTATATGCTTTTATTGTATTAGGCTATATTCCTATTATACCTTTTTTCTCCATGACCTTTATCATGAAGGGATGTTGGATTTTCTCAAAGGTTTTTTTTGGCATCTATTGAAATGATTATGTCGGTTTTTTTTCCCCTGAAACTGTTTATATGGTGGATTACATTAATGGATTTTTGTATGTTGAACCATCCTTGCAACACTGGGATGAAGCCTCCTTGATCATGGTGGATGATTTCTCTGATGTATTCTTGGGTTCCATTTGCCAGTATTTTATTGAGTATTTTTGCATTAATGTTCATGAGGGATATTGGTCTGTAGTTCTCTTTCTTAGTTGTGTCTATTTGTCACTAGGTTATCAAGGTAAGTGAAGCTTCATGAAAATTGCTTGGCAATGACTCTTCTGCTTCTATTGTGTGGAAAACTTTGAGGGGGGATTAGTATTAGCTCTTCTTTGAATTTCTGGTATCATTCTATACTGAATTCTGCTGGACCTGGGCTTTTTTTTTGGTTGGAGAATTTTGATGACTACTTCTATTTCCTTCTAGATTATAGGTCTGTTTAAGTTGCCTATCTGTTCTTCTCTCAAGTTTGGTAAGTGATACTGTCCAGAAAATTGTTGATTTCCTTTAAATTTTCCAATTTTGTGGAGTACAGGTTTTCAAAGTATGACCTGAAGATTGTCTGAATTTCCTAAGTGTCCATTTTTATGACCCCCTTTTTCATTCCTGATTTTATTGATTTGCATGTTCACTCTCTGCTGTTTAGTAAGTTTGGATAAAGGTTTGTCTATCTTGTTGATTTTCTCAAAGAACCAACTCTTCGATATATTGATTCTTTGTATTGTTCTCCTAGTTTCCATTTTATTAATTTCAGCCCTCAGTTTGATTAATTCCTGGCATCTGCTCCTCGGGGTGTATTGGCCCCTTTGTGTTCTAATGCTTTCAGTTGTGTTTCTATTCTCTAGTGTGATTATTCTCTGGTTTCTTAATGTGGTTACTTAGTGCTGTGAACTTTCCTCTTATCACTGCTTTGAAAGTTTCACATGAGTTTGGGTATGTTGTGTCTGCATTCTCATTGAATTCTAGGAAATCTTTAATTTCTTCTTTTATTTCTTCCTGGGCCCAGGAGTTGTGCAATTGGGTGTTACTTAATTTCCATGATTTTGTAGATTTTCTGCAATTCATGCTGTTGTTGAATCCTAACTTTAAAGTATGGTGGTTTGATAAGATACAGGCGGTTATTTCAATTTTTTGTACCTGTTGATGTTTGCTCTGTTGCCAAGTATGTGTTCAGTTTTAGAGAAGGTTCTATGTGGCACTGAGAAGAAGGTATATTGCTTTGTGATTGGATGGAATGTTCTATAAATACCTGTTAAGTCCAATTGGGCCATGACTTCTATTAGATCCTTTGTTTGTTTGTTAAATTTTTGTCTGGTGTTCCTGTCCAGTGGTGAGAGTGGGGAGTTGAAGTCTCCCACTATATGTGTGTGTGGTTTAATGTTTGATTTGAGTTTTAGCAATGTTATTTTGCAGAGATTCATGCCTTTGTATTTGGGTCATAAATGTTCAGATTTGAGACTTCATCTTGATAGATTTCTCCTGCGATGAGTTGGAAATGACCTTCTTCATATCTTTTGACTGATTTTAGTTTAAAGTCCAATTTGTTGGATATTACGATTGCTACCCCTGCTTGGTTTTTTGTGTCCATTTGATTGGAAAATCTTTTCCCAACGTTTAATTCTTAGGTACCATCTGTCTTTGAAGTTGAGGTGTGTTTCTTGTATGCAGCAGAAAGATGGGTTCTGTCTTCTTATCCATTCTGCTAATCTGTGTCTTTTTTCAACATTTTTATTTCAATTAGAAACAAGATTGTTTTAGATAACAATCCCCTTTCCCTTCTCCCACCTGTCCTGCCCTACCCCCCCAACTAAGACCTTATCTGTCACATATCTTTCTGCTCCCCCTGGATGATGAGGCCTTCCATATGGTGTCATCAGAGTTTTGCGTTTCCTTTGGGGTAGGGCCTAGGCCCACCCCAGTAGTATTCCTCTATATGGATTGGGCTCCCAAAGTCCACACCTTTGCTAGGGATAAATACTGGGCTTCTAAAGGAGGTCACATAGATTTTTGATGTTTCCTCACAGAAACCCATGTTCCTTGGTTCTGGATCAGTTCCATGCTGGTATTCCAGCTATCAGATTGGGGAGCAAGATTTCCCAGATGTTCAGGTCACCTGTTTCTGTGTGTTTCACCAGTATGTTCTGGACCTCTGTGCTCTTCACTGGTCCTTCTCTGCATCTGGGTTCCAGTTCTGATCGGTGATTAGTTAGGGGTGTCTTCTTCTGCTTCCACCAGCTGATGGATGAAGGCATATAAGTCAATCATCAATCTCATTATCAGGGAAGGGCATTTAAGGTAGCCTGTCCTCCGTTGCTGAGATAGTTAGTTGGTGTTATCTTTGTAGATCTCCAGACATTTCCCTAGTGCCTGATTTCTCTTTAAACCAAAAATGTCTCCCTCTATTATGATATCTCCATTCTTGTTATCGTTTATTCTTCCCCTGACTCATATTTTCTGCTCCCTCATGTCCTCGGCATCCCTCTTCCTCTTCCCTTCTCATTCTCCTAGCTCCCTCGCCCTCTTCCCGTGCTCCCAATTTGCTCAGCAGACCTTGAACCTCTCCCTTTCTCCAGGGGACCGTGTATGTCTCTCTTAGGGACATCAATGTTTATTAGCTTCTTTGGCAGTGTGGATTGTAGGCACGAATCCTTACTCTATGTCTAAAATCCGCATATGAGTAAGTACATACCACTTTTGTCTTTTTGCGATTGGGTTACCTCGCTCAGAATGGTTTGTTCTAGATCCATCCATTTTCCTGCAAGTTTCAAGATTCCATTGTTTTTTTTTTCCACTGAGTAGTACTCCATTGTGTAAATGTACCACATTTTATAGGCAAGTTAAGACCATTAATGTTGAAGGATATTAATGACCATTGGTTGTTCATTCTTGTTTTGTATTTGGCGGTGGTGGTGAAATTATGTGTGGGATTCTATCCCTTTTTTCCTTTTGGCTGTTGGTAAACTAGGATTATCTATTGCCTATATTTTTCTGGTTGTAGTTAAGTCCTTGGGTTGCAGTTTTCCTTATGGAACATTCTGTAGGGCTGTATTGGTGGATATGTGTTGTTTGAATCTGGTTTTCTCATGGAACATCTTGTTTTCTCCATCTATATTGATTGAAAGCTTTGCTGGGTATAGTAGTCTGGACTGGCATCCGTGGTCTCTTACTGTTGGTAGAATATCTATCCAGGATGTTCTGGCTTTCAGATTTTCCATGGAAATGTCAGGTGTAATTCTGATAGGATTCCCTTTATATGTTGCTTGTCCTTTTTCCTTTGCTGCTCTTAATATTTTCTCTTTATTCTGTATGTTTGGTGTTTTGATTACTATGTGTTGAGGAGATATGTTTTTTGATTCAGTCTTTTTGAAGTCCTTTAGGCTTCTTGTACTTTCATTTGCTTGTCTTTCTTTAGGTTGGGGAAGTTTTCTTCTATGATTTTGTTGAATATGTTTTCTTTGCCTTTGAGTTAGATTTCTTCACCTTCTTCTATACCTAGTATTCTTAGGTTTGGTCTTTTCAGGGTATCACATATTTCTTGGATATTTTGTGTTAGGGACTGTTGAACTTGAGATTTTCTTTCTGTACCCCAATTTTTTTTGGATTTTTTGGTGCTTTGGAACCCAGCTTCCTGTGTTCTTTGTAAATTATGTAGATCCTTCCTCTGTCAGGTATAGGGTTGGTGAATATCTTTTCCCATTCCGTGGGCTGCCTTTTTGTATTGCTGAGTATGTTTTTGCCTTACAAATGCTTCTGGTTTTATAGGGGAAAATAGAGAAAGCAAATTAAGAGATACAATCACAGAGGGAGCCAGTATGAGTTTAAAGAGGAATGAGGCACAAGAAAATGTCTGGAGAGCTACAAGGATAACACTAACTAATCTTCTAAGCACCAGTGGAGATACTACCTTAAATGTCCTCTCCTGATAATGAGATTGATGACTAACTTATATGCCATCCTATAGCCTTCATCCTGCAACTGATGGAAATATAAGCAGATAACCCACAACTAAACAGTGAACTGAACTAAAATCCAGTTACAGAGAAGGAGGTGCCATGAGTAAATTGGTCAAGATCAGGCTTGTAAAACCAAAATACCCAGCTAATTTGAACAGGGGGAATGATCACTGGGATACCAGCATGGAGCTGAATCAGACCCCATGAATGTGGGTGTCAGTGAGGAGGCCCGAGAAATCTATATGGCCCCTTATAGTAGATCAGTACTTATCCCTATCATAGCAATGGAGTTTGGGAGCCCATTCCACATAGGGTGATGCTCTCTCTGTCTAGACTGCAGGCAAAGGCCTAGGCATTATCCCAAAGGATATGACAGACACTGAAGCCCCACCCGAGAGGAAGACTTCACTCTTGCTGGGGAGCAGAAATCTTATGGGATAGATAGCATTATAGTGGGGGGCAAGGGAGTTGGGGAGGGAGAGGGGACTGGGATTGACATGTAAAATAATGTTGCTTCTAATTACAATAAATGTATAGGAAAACAAGCAGAAAAGTACAACAACTAATGTACCAAAATGTATGAGTGAAACACCAGGAATCTTAAACCTTCCTAATACTTACAAGAAACTTTGGGTTGTCTCCATTTGGGAACTGCAGCATATAGGATGTATCTAAGTGGTCATCAATTAGCTGGAATGGTATATTGATGGGTTTACTTACCTGTGTACTGGACTGAAGCCATTGTAGGTTACTGTGGGGCAGCAGAAGTAAAAATATTTATACCTGAGATAGACTTGTGCTTCCTGTCTAAGTCCAGGATACATGAGGTCATGGGTGATTGTGTTTGGTTAAGTATTTGACGATATAAGAGATTGTGACAGACAGATCATAAGTGTTTCCTGGCACGTGTGACAGAAATCTCACTGCCCATATCATGGGCCCAAGAAACAGAGAGCATCTGAGATGCAGTTTCTACTTGGGGATCTTAATATCTTAAGGCATACACCCATGTGCTACTTTTAATATCACCATCCAATGGAGTAGATACTCCACATGAGCCTATGAAAAAGGTCTGGGCATTTTGAAGCAACTGGAACTACTAACCCACATGAGGCTACCTACTCTCACTAAATATTGTCTGTGAAGGACCTGCTCCAAGTCATTTATTAGGAGATTTTTCTCTTAAGAAGTAAAAACCCATTGGGTATTTTTTATTAGGTCTGAACCCCAAGTTTATTGGATTATTTGGTGTTTTTTTTCAGAAATGTACAAATGTCTTTTTTGTTTGTTTGTTTGTTTGTTTTACGAGACAGGGTTTCTCTGTGTAGCTTTGGAGACTATCCTGGCACTCACTCCGGAGACCAGGCTGGCCTCGAACTCACAGAGATCTGCCTGCCTCTGCCTCCCAAGTGCTAGGATTAAAGGCATGTGTGCGCATTCCAAGGTCCTTCTCTTGTTTAGGAATTTAGGTCACTACAGCTTCTGCTGAAGTTAGCAAGGAGGCCACCCCAGCAGCATCTAGTAAAGCAGTTCTTACAACCTAGAAAAAAATGTTTATAAAATGATTAATGAAAACACACAACATAGAACGAACCATCCAATGTTTAAGAATTGCTGACTCATTTACCTTTGTTGGATCAATGATTCCCTTTTCTACCATGTTCACAAAATCTCTGAGCATATCCTCATAACCCACTCCCTAGGAACTCTGCAGAATTTTCTCAACTCTCAAAGATTATTAAACACCTGCATTCTCAGCAATTGTCACTGCCGGAATTTTGAGTGCTCTTTTAATAATTTCTATACCTATTTTCTGATCTTCATTTGAAGACTTTAAGGAATCCAAGGCTGGGATGCATGGAGGCAGAGCACAGCTAACTCCTAAAACAATGCCTTTTTCAACAGCTGCTCTTGTAGCATTGAGAGCATCTGTAACTCTGTCTTTCTTCTCCTTCACTTCAACATCCCTTGTTCCTCCAATCTTAAACACAGCTACTCCATCTGAAAGTTTAGCAAGTGTTTGTTTAGCTTTTCCTTTTCATATTCACTAGTTGTGATGTCTAGCTGCTTAGCGATTTCTTGAATGTGTTTCTCAATTTGAGTTTAGTCATCACTTCCTTTCAAAAGCATGGCATCACTTTTGGGGACAATGACCTCTCCAAATTTTCCTAAATCATGACCTTGAACATCATTATGATTTAGTTTTATCCCCTGTTCTCCAAATTGTGCACCACCAGTAGCAATAGCCGTAACTTTAAGCTTATTCTTCCTATTGTCCCCCAAACCTGGAGCTTTAACTGCTACGACCTGAAGACCAGATTTTAGCCTGTTCAAAACCAGTGTGCTTAGAGCTTCTCCATCAACATCTTCAGCAAATATGACCATTTGTTTCCTATGAGCATTAGCTTCATGAGCAGGTGTAATGGACTGGACAATAGAAATTTTCTTTTCACTCAACAGAACATAGGCATCTTGGAATTCACATTTTTGACTTATTGATGTCTGAGAAATACATCTTCTTTCAAACTTCATGCCTTCAATAATTTCTAATTCATCATTCAGGGTATTTCTATCCTTCAGTGTGATGACGCCTCTCCCTCCAACATTTTTCATTGCATCAGATATGATGTTTCCAATGTCTATGTGTCCATTTGCAGAAATTGTAGCAACCTGAGCAATTTCTTCATGGGTTGTCACATGTTTAGATTGTTTTGTTAGTTCATTAATTACAGCATCAACAGCCAACATCACACTTCTCCAGATTTCTACTGGATTAGACCCTTTGCTGATCTTCTCAAAGCCTTCCTTGGCAATAGAACGTGCCAGAACAGTAGCAGTGGTAGTGCCATCCCAGCCTCTTCATTTGAGTTATTGGCAACATCTTGAACAAGTTTAGTTCTGATATTTTTTGTATTTATCCTTTAGATCAATTGCCTTTGTAAAAATGACCCCATCTTTTGTTGCTTTGGGACTTCCTGAACTCTGTTCAATAATCACTGTTCTTCCCTTTGGCCCCATTGTAACAGCTACAGCATCGGCTAAAAGGTCTACAACTTGAAGCTTTAAGGATCAAGCATTTGCACCACATTTTACATCTTTGGCATAGGCCCGAGTGACATGAGGAGCCAGCGCCCGGGACACTGGTCTCATCTGGCAAAGGAGTGTGGGTACTCAAAGCATTTCTGCAGGGTGGCTGCGGGAGGGCACTAGGCGAAGCAGGCTGGCGGCGGCAAGTGAGGGTGATTATATGGTGTTTTGTTGACTGGTTTCTTCAGTTCTTTGTATGTTTTAGAAATTTGCCCTTGGCTAGATGTGGGGTTGGTGAAGATCTTTTCCCATTCTTTGCACTGCTGTCTTATCTTGTTGATTGTGTCTTTTGCCTTACAGAATCTTGTCAGTTTCAGGAGGCCCAGAATGTCTAAAGAAAAAACACCATGAGAGTTTCCATAGTTTTTTTTTTGTCCAGTGAGTAGTACTCCATTGAATAAATGTATCACATTTTCTTTATCCTTCCTTTAGTCGAAGGACATCTTAGTTGTTTACAGATTCTTGCTATTACAAACACTGCTGTTATGAACATAGCTTTACAGATGTTGGTGTTGTATGAATGTACATCTTTCGGTATGTGCAAAGAGTAGAATTACTAGATGGTGAAGAACACTGATACCGAATTTTCAGAAAAAAGTCCATACTGACTGCCAAAATGGTTGTACAAGTTTTCACTCCCAGCAGCAACAGAGAAATGTTGCCCATTCTCCACAACCTCTCCAGCATAAACTGTCTGTGGTGATTTTTTTCTCTAACTCTTCTGGCAGGTGTAAGATGATATCTCAGAGTTGTTATGATTTACATTTCTCCAAATGCTAAGGATGTTGAGTATCTTTAAGAAATTTTACTCCTTTAATGACCCAACTAAAGTCTCAATGGACCAAAGACCTCAATATAAATTCAGCCACATGAACCACTTAGCAGAGTAATTGGGAGGTAGCATTGAATGAATTTGTATATCAGACAACTTTCTGAACATAACAGTAGCACAGACACTCAGATGGTCAATTCAGTAATGGGGTCTCTTGAAACTGAGAAGATTGTGTAAGGTAAAAGACATAGTCAGCAAGAAAAGACAGCTGCCCACAGAATGGGAAAAGATCTTCACTAAACCCACATCTAGCCAAGGGCTGATTTCTAAAATATGCAAAGAACTGAAGAAGCTAGTCACCAAAACACCAAATAATCCGATTAAAAGGTGGGGCACTGAACTACATAGAGAATCCACAATAGGTTTTTACTTCTTATGGAAGAGAAAAATCTACTAATAAAAGTTTTGGAGCAGGTCCTTCATAGACTGTTTCTGAACAGCTCCAGTTGCTTAGAAATGCCCAAACATTTTGTCATTGTATCATATGGAGTATCAACTCCATTGTATGGTGATATTAAATGTTGTTCCATGTCACATACCTTAGGATATTAAAATCCCCAAGTGTAAAACTACATCTCATTTGCTCCCTGTTTCTAGGGCCCATGATATGGGCAGAGAGTTTTCTGTCAGAGTTGCCAGGAAACACTTACGATGTGTCTGTAGGTATCTATTACATCTTAAAATTTCAAAACAACCACACACACTTAAAACTTCACATTATTTCCTCTTGGACTTAGACAGAAGGCAGGAGTCTCTCACAGGCTCCAACTAATTTTACTTCTACTTCCCCACAGTAAACTACTATGGCTTCAGTCCAGTACACATGTAAGTGAATGCATCATTAAACCATTCCAGTTGATTGATGATCACTTAAATGTATCCCTTATGATGCAGTTCTCAAAATGGAGACAACCCCAATTTGCTTGTACTATTTGTGAAGGTGTAAGGCTTCCTGGTGTTTCACTTACACATTTTGTTACATTAGTTGTTGTAGTTTTAGCTTTTTTTCTATTTTTATGTAAATTAGAAAAAAGATGGTTTTAAATTTCAATCACAGTTCCCTCTACCTCCCATCTTCCCCTGGGCCCTACTAATGCCCTACCTATCCCATATCAATTCTGCTCTGCAGGGAGTGTTAGGTCTTCCATGGTTGGTTTTTGGAGTCTGTCATATCCCTTGGCATGGGATCTAGGCTCTCCCCTACCATAGAGGCTGAGGGAGTATCCCTCTATGTGAAAAGGGCTCCCACATTCCATTCCTATGCTAGGGATAAGTACTGATCTACTACAAGATCCCTGATAGACATCTGAGAACTCCTCACTGACACCCACATTCATGGATTCGGAATGAGTTCCATGCTGGATTCCCAGGGATCAGTCTGGAGGCCGAGAGCTCCCCCTTAGTCCAGATCAGCTGTTTCTGCGGTTTTCACCAGCCTGGTTGTTCCCCTATGCTCATCACTACTCCTTCTCTGCAAATGGATTCCAGTTCAGATCAGTGTTTATCTGTGGGTATCTGCTACTTCCATCCTATGCTGGATGAACGCTGTAGGGTGGCATATAAGTTACTCATGTATCTCTTTACCATGGCTTGTTATAATTTGCTTTACTGCTAAATGCGGCCACCAACGAAACTGGGAAACTTTGTTTTCTGCTTTCTCTTGTTAAACAATTTTGGAGTTCTTCACATCTTCCCTGTATTCTGCATTCTTCACTGTGATCGACCCTTTATAAAACACCATAGCTTTAATGACAGAAAACTCACCTCAATGCATGTCTAAGGATATAAAATGGATATTGCTTTGGGGAGAGTACAATATCTAATGATAGCATTGTATTTCAGCTTCATGTGGCTGCTTGGACCCATGATATGTGTGCAAAGATTTCGACAATGTTTGGACAGTGACATATGCCTTGACAAACAGGCAGGCAGTGAATATAAGGTACAAAATTGACACACATGTTCACCTATATTCCATTGCAAAAGCACCAAGAATTTATACTTTTCTCGAGATTCCTAGTAGATTTGTTCAGGGAATACATTTTATTACTCAAGAAGAAGTTTCCATTCCCTAAGTCGTGAACCTACAAAGGCAACTGGATTAATTTTGAGATTTTTGGTTTGTTACCTAGAATAATACTACACCCTTTGTGGCAGAAGACATTACATATTCTTCCTATATAAACCTCAGTTTATGAAGCCTTTATTGTTAACAATTTCCTTGATTCATGTGGGCAAGCTTGTTGGTCTCACCAGGAGATGTTTTCCATGTCAAATGTCTGAAAGTTTCCTTTTCTACATTTTGATACAACAGTCTTACCTGTTGTCACTAAAAAATAGACATCTATCCAGGGAATGATAGTTTTATCATTTCTAATCTTGGGACTATATCCTGTGTTAATCTCAGATTCTTTTTAATATGTGCCAGTACAAGTGATCACATTGTTCCTTCTTTGAACTTGGATAGCTCTCACACTAGATATGGCAACCTATATTATATATGTAACCATGATTTGGGATGTCTTCCGAATTTTTGGAAGTGTAGATGGATTTCTCCCTTCTTGCCATTTCCTTGAATTTATTTAGTTAAACACCAGCTTAAAGTAATTGCTGTGCATGTGCTACCCTTTATTCTAACTGAGATCAGAGAGTACCTGAAAAGAATAGGCTCAGTAATATGGAAATTCATGGCTGCCAGACTTTCTAAATTTTTACCTGATAAGTCTTGTGGGGATTTTACACATATTTGAGAGATATTCCATCAAAGTTTAAATGATTCAATTATTTTGTGTTAAATGTTTGCTAGCTATATAAGCCACAAATTCAATGGAAACTTGAGACACAGTGATATTGTATATCTACCAAAGAAAGCCTTTGAATAACTTTTTCAGAGACTTTATTCTGTGGAATTATATGATGTTGAATGAGCGTTTGTGCCAAATACAAAACTTGTGCCAGATACTTGTCCTTCTCCACAGGCTAATAGATTGTATATGAAAAGAGGATCTATCTTTCTGCTGCAAACATGAAACACATTTCAACATTAAAGACACTACCTCCTAGTCAAATTTTGGGAAATAATTTTCCAATCAAATGAACATAACAAACATTATGGTACTATGAAGGTTTCCCTGTTGTCAGATGGGGGTCTGTGATCTCCCATTTGATGATGTTACCTGTTTCTATGGGGTTCTCCAGCAAGGTATTGACAAATTTGAAACCACTGTTGTTGACAATTTCCTTGAATCATGTGGCCAAGCTTGGAGGTCTCAACAGGAGACTTTTCTATTGATAATGTCTGAAAATGTTACTTATCTCTACAATTTGAGACAACAGTCTTAACTGTTCTCATTAAAAAATAGATATCTATACAGTGAATTGTAGTTTTATCTATTCTGCTCTGTGTTATTATCTGTGTTAATCTCCGATTCTTTTTAATTTGTGTCTGTATGCGGTTTGTACAAGTGATCACAATGTTCCTTTTTGAATATGGATAGATATGCAAACATGATTTTGTGATGTCCTCCGAATTTTTCCTATGTATGTGGATTTCTCCCTCTGTGCCCTTCCTTGAACTTATTTATTCAAACACTTTCTTATAATAATAGCTGTTCATGTGTTACCCATTATTTTACAAAGATCAGAGACTATCTGAAAAGCATAGGCTCTGTAATATCGAAAATCATGGGTGCCAATCTTTCTAAATATTGAACTGAAAATTCTTACAGGGATTTTATGCATGCTTGAGAGAAATTCCATCAAAGTTTAAATGATTCAATTTTTATATGGTACATGTTTGCTAGCTATATAATCCACACAATCAATGAGGCCTTGTAAAGGGAAACTCTTTATATTTCAGTGGTGTACATAACTAAATAGAGAATACGCAATAGGGTGTCACTTCATTTGGAATAGAAAATGTAATAATAAAAGATTTACTACAGGTCCTTCATGCAGTATATTTAGTCAGATTAGGTACCCTCATGTTGTTTAACAGTTCCAGTTGCTTGGAAATGCCCAAAACTTTTGTCATAAGCTCACTTGGATACTCAACTCCATGGTCTGATGACATTAAAAGTTGTACAACAGCACATACCTAA
This sequence comes from Cricetulus griseus, assembly GCF_003668045.3. Lineage (NCBI taxonomy): Eukaryota > Metazoa > Chordata > Mammalia > Rodentia > Cricetidae > Cricetulus > Cricetulus griseus. The sequence goes on from NW_023277022.1 coordinate 23,342, forward strand.
GGATATTAAAATCCCCATTGCAAAACTGCATCTCACTTGCTCCATGTTTCTTGGCCCCATGAAAAGCAGAGAGAGATTTCCATCAGAGTTTCCAGGAAACACTTATGATTGGTCTGTCACAAGCTATTACATCTTCAAATTCTAAACTAACCAGACCCATGCATGACCTCACATCATATCCTCCTGGACTTAGGCAGAAGGCACAAGCCTCTGTTTGGCTTTAATTATTTTTATTTCTGCTTTCCCACAGGAAACTACTACGGCTTCAGTCCAGTACACATGTAAGTAAATGCATCATTATACCATTCCGGCTGATCGATGACCACTTAGATATATATCCGATATGCTCTAGTTCCTCCCCTGCCCCCCATTAATGCCCTACATATCCCATACCATTTCTGCACCCCAGGGAGAGTGAGGTCTTCCAGCAGGGCACTTCAGAGTCTGTCAAATCCTTTGGGATAGGGCCTAGGGCCTCCCCCATCGTCGAAGCTGAGGGAGTATCCCCCCATGGAGAATGGGCTCCAAAATCACTTCCTATGATAAGGATAAGTACTGATCTACTATAAGAGGCCCAATAGATTCCCAAGACCTCCTCACTCACACCCACAGTCATCGGGTCTGTATCAGTACTATTTTGGTTACCCAGGTATCATTCTAGGGACAATGACTACCTCCTTGATCCGGTTAGCTGTTTCTGTGGGTTTCACCAGCCTGGTCTTGACTGCTGTGCTCATTACTATTCCCTCTCTGAAACTAGATTCCAGTTCAGTTCATTTCAGTTTTTAGTTGTTGGTGTATGCTTCTACTTCCATCAGTTTCTGGATGAAGGCTCTATGTTGGCATATAAGTTAGTCATCAATCTCAATATCAGGGCAGGGAATTTCTGGTAGCCTCTCCACTGTTGCTTAGATCATTAGTAGGAGTCATCCTTGTAGATCTCCAAACATTTCCCTAGTGCCTGATTTCTCTTTAAACCTATACTGGCTCTCTCTCTGATGGGATCTCTTATTTTGCTGTCCTCCATTCTTCCCCCTACACAACCAGAAGCTTCTGTATGGCTAAGGACACAGCAATAAAAAATGACAGCCTACAAAATGGGAAAAGATATTCACCAACCCCATATCTGACAGATTGACTCATCTCCAGAACTTACAAAGAACTCAAGAAGCTAGTTTCCAAAACACCAAATAATCCAATTACAAAGTGTAGTACAGAAATAGAGAATTCTCAATAGAGGAATGTAAAATGGCTGAAAGATCACATAAAAATTCTCAAAATCCTTAGCCATCAGGGAAATACTAATCAAAACAACTTTTTGACTTTTAATATGGATGTCATATTGGTAAAATATTATAAAATAGAAAAAAAATTTCAGGGATAAAATGGAGGCTATTTTGTCCACACAAACAGACGGATGCATATTGTAATCACATAATAATATAAATATTACACAAAACTAACTTTTCACTATAGAAATGTATGGCCTCAACTTCATGACTATAGGCCACGATAAACGAAAACCATTGGATGGCCCATGAACGAGAGGTTTTAGAGAGGCCCAAACATCAAGGGACTTTTTTTTTTGATGTTTAAAGACAGGGTCTCTCTGTGGCTTTGGAGGATGTCCTGGAACTACTTCTTTTAGACCAGGCTGGTCTTGAACTCAAAGAGATCCGCCTGCCTCTGCCTCCCGAGTGCTGGCATTAAAGGCATGCACCACCACTGCCCGGCTCATCAAGGGACATTTGATGTGTCTCTGTGTAGCTGGGATCTCAGTGCTATACTGAGAATGTATGAAGTGGACACAGAGAAGTTCCTCCCTTGTACAATAACACATATCGAATCCTGGCTTGTTATAATTTGCTTTACTGCTAAATCTGCCCAGCAAAGAAAATGGGAGGCTCTTTTTTTCTGCTTTCTCTTGTGAAACGAAGTTGAATTTTTCATACCTGACCCATAGTCTTTAAACCACCATAGACTTCACTGACAGAAAACTCACCTCAATGCATGCTGATGTCCAAGGATATACAAAGGATATTGCTTTGGGGAGCATAATATCCAATCATAAGACTATATTTCAGGCTCACGTGGCTTCCTGGACCCATGATATGGGTTCAAAGAATTCCACAATGTGTGTACAGTGACATATGCCTTGACAAACAGGTAGACACATGAAACAGAGAAAATACAATACAAAATTGGCACCCATTGCTCACATAAAAGCACCAAGAATTGATAATTTTCTCTAGATTTCTGGTAGATTTCTTGGGTTAATATATTTTATAACTGAAGAAGTTTCCATTCCTTAAATCATGAGCCTACAGTGGCAACTTGATTAATTTTGAGATTTTTCTTGAGAAAAAGACTACCCAATCTGTGGCAGAAGACATTATATATTCTTTCTATATATACTTCAGTCTATGAAACCACTACTGTTGACAATGTCCTTGATTCATATGGACAAGCTTGGAGGTCTCAATAGGAGATTTTTCATGTCACATATCTGAAAATTTTTCTTCTTTGTATATTTTGAGACAAAGTACTACCTGTTCTCACTGAATTATAGATTTCTATCCAGAGAATGGTAGTTTTATGTTTTCTGAACATTGGAGTATAATCTGTGTAAATCTCAGATTCTTTTTAATTTGTGTCAGTATGTGGTTTGTCCGAGTGATCTCATTGTTTGGTCTTTGAACTTATATAGCTCTAATACTATATATGGCATCCTACATTCTAATGTGCAATCATGATTTTGGGTTGTCTTCTGTATTTTTGATGTGTGGAAGGATTTCTCCCTCCTTGCCTTTTCCTCAAATTTATTTATTCAAACATTAAAGAATTTTGGTGAGATACTTGGGAAAATCTACCCCCTCTGTGGCAGCAGACATTATATAATCTTTCTGAATAAACCTCACTCTATGAAACCATTATTGTTGACAATGTCTTTGATTCATATGGAGAAGCTTGGAGGTCTCAGTAGGAGACATTTTCATGTCAAATGTCTGAAAAGATTACTTATCTCTACATTTTGAGACAACAGTCTTACCTGTTGCCAATAAAAAATAGGTATCTATTGAGAGAATGGTAGTTTTACCTTTTCTGATCCCTGGACTATAACCTTATTACTGCCAGATTCTTTGTAATTTGTGTTGGAATGTGGTTTGTACAAGTGATCACATTGTTCATTCTTTAAACTTCGATAGCTCTAATACTAGATATGGCATCCTACATTATAATATGCAAGCATGATTTGTGGATGTCTTCTGAATTTTTTGATGTGTAGATGGATTTATTTAGCCATTGCCTTTTCCTTGCCCTTTCCATCGTCCTCCTGGGAGATACCTTGGTCAGCCTCGACACAGTATTATGGTGGCGAGAGAGTTTCCTTGGTCCTGCCTCAACTAGTTTATAGGTCTGACTTAGTATATTTTCTATAGTAGGCCTTACCAGCTCCAAGTAACAAATGAGAGGTTGGGGGAAGAGAAGATTGCAGGAGGAGAGGAGGGATGTTACAAGAATATGAAAATAAATACATAAAAAGAAAAAAAACAATCACATGTCATTAACATCTCTTAATATCAGTGGACATCATATACTTAAAAAATACACAGGCTAATAGATTGTATAGCATTGAAAAGAGGATCTCTCCTTCTGCTGCAAACATGAAACATAGCTCAACATAAAGACAGTCACTATCTCATATCAAAGCATTGGAAATAATTATCTATTCAAATAGACATATGAAATATTATGGTATTATAATGGCTCCCCAGTTGTCAGAATGGGGTCAGGGAGCTCCCACTAGGTCAGGTCAGCTCTTTCTGTGGGTTTCTCCAGCCTGGTATTGACCCATTTGCTCATCATGCTACCATTTCTGAAACTGGATTCCAGGAGTTCATGGCATTCTTTAGAATTGTGTGCATTCTTCTGCTCCAGTCATCTACTCGATGAAATCTCTGGGATGACATATAAGGTAGTCATCAATCACATTACAGGGGAAATTAATTTAAAGTAGCCTCTCCACTATTGCTTAGATTGTTAGTTGGGATTATCATTGTGGATCCATGGACATTTGCCTAGTGCCGTATTTCTCTGTAAACCTATAGTTTATGCCTCTAGTAAGGTATCACTTTTCTTGCTCTCTTCTGTTCTTCCCCCTAATCAATGTTATTGATCACTCATGTTCTCCTATCCCCTCCTCATCACCCCGCCTCTTCTTCATTCCTCCTCTTTCCCCATGCTCCTAAATTATTCAGGAGATCTTGTGCCTTTCCCCTACTCTGAGGAACCATGTATGCCACTTTCATAGACCTACTTGTTCTTAGGTTCTCTGGAGGTTTGGATTGGTAGGCTAATTATTATTTACCCTAGGTCTAATATCCGTATATTATTGAGTAGATAACATGTTGTTGTTTTTTTTCCCTTTAACGGGTTAACTCACTCAGGATGCTTTCTTCTAGTTCCATCTATTTGTTTCATTGTTTTTTTATGAGTAGTACTAAATTGATTAATGTTAACCACATTTTCTTTATTCATTCTTCAGTCGAGGAATGTCTATTTTTTCCCAAGTTCTTGCTATTACAAATACAGCTGTTATGAACACAGCTGTATGTGTTTCCATATTGTATGAATGTACATCATTTGGGTATGTATCAAAAAGTGGAATTTCTAGATTGTGAAGTAGACTGATCTCCAATTGTTATAAAAAATCCAATACTGACTGCCGGAATGATTGTACAAGTTTTCACTCCCAGCAGCAACAGAGGAGTGTTCCCAGTTCTCCCCATCCTCTCTAGCATAAAATTTCAGTGGTGGATTTTCTGTAGAGATTTTGGCAGGTATAAGGTGATATCTCAGAGGTGTTATTATTTACATTTCCCCAATGGCTAAATACATTGAGCAATTTCCTAAGTGTCTTTTAGCCATTTTAGATTCCTCTGTTGATGAAACTAAATTTTCAAAGGATCAAATACTTTGATCTGAATCCAAACAAAATGAAACACTTAGCAGAGTATTTGGAAGGTGGCATTGATTGAATTTGTACAGCAAACCACTTCCTCAACATAATAATAGCACAGACTCTCAGATCGACCTTTCAGTAATGGGGCATCCTGAAACTGAGTAGATTCTGTAAGGTAAAAGACATCGTCAACAAGACAAGACAGCAGCCCACAGAATTGGAAAACATCATCAAGAACCCCAGATCTAGCCAAGGGCTGAATTCTGAAGTATATAAATAACTGAAGAAACTAGTCACCCAAACATGAAATAATACACTTAAAAAGTGGGTTACAGAACTAAACAGACAAAAAAAAACCCAATAGGGTTTTACTTCTTATGGCAGTAAAAATCTACTAGTAAAAGACTTGGAACAGGTTGTTCACAGCGTATATTTAGTGAGATAACATACCCTCAATTTGGTTAACTCTTCCAGTTGCTGGGACATGCCCAAACCCTTCGTCATAGGCTCATTTGGAGAGTTAAGTCCATTATATGGTTACATTTAAAGTTGTAAAATGGCATACACCTTAGGATATTAAAATCTGCAAGTGCAAAACTGCTTCTCAGTTGGTCCCTGTTTCTAGATCCCATGATATTGGCAGAGAGATTTTTGTCACAGTTGCCAGGAAACACTTAGGATCTGTCTGTCACAATTTATTACATCTTCAAATGCTATACCAACCACACCGACTCATGACCTCACAATATAACCTCTAGAACATAGGCAGAAGGCAGAAGTCTCTCTCTGGCTTTAACTATTTGTATTTCTGCTTCCCCACACTAACCAACTATGGCTTCAGTCCAGTACACATGTAAGCTAATGCATCATTATGATATTCCACTTGATTGATGACCACTTAGATACATCCCACTTTCTGCAGTTCCCAAAATGGAGACAACCCTAAGTTTCTTGTACATTTTTGTGAAGGTTTAAGGCATCCTTGTGTTTCACTCATACATTTTGGTACATCAATTGTAGTTTTTAGCTTTTTTCCTTCATTTTTTATTTAAATTAGAAACAACATCGTTTTATATGTCAATCCCAGTTCCCCCTCTCTCCCCTCTTCCTCTGCCCCCCACTATTGTCCTACATAACCCACAACATTTTGCTCCCTAGGGAGTGTGACATCTTCCATGCGGGTGTACAGAATCTGTCATATCATTTGGGATAAGACCTAGGCCCTCCCCCTGTTGTCTTTGCTGAGGAAGTATCCCCCTTATGTGAAATGGGTTCTCAAAGTCCATTGCTATGCAAGTTATAAGTTCTGATCTACTACAAGAGGCCACATAGATTTGAAGGCCTCCTTATTGACACCCATATTCTTGGGTTCTGGATCACTTCCATGCTGGTTTCTCAGTGATCAGTCTGGAGGTCAAGAGCTCCTGCTTGTTCATGTCAGCTGTTTCTGTGGGTTTAGCCAGCTGGGCCTTGACCCCTTTGATCATCGCTCCTCCTTCTCTGTAACTGGATTCTAGTTCCATTCAGTGTTTTTTTTGTGGGTGGCTGCTTCTACTTCCATCCTCTGCTGGTTGAAGGCTCTAGGATGGCATACAAGTTAGTCATCTTTATCAGGGGAAGGCATTTACGGCAGCCTCTCCATTGCTTAGATGGTTAGACAGTGTCTTCCTTGTAGATCTACAGACCTTTCCCTAGCACCTAATTTCTCTTTAAACCTTTACTGGATCCCTCTCCAGTGGTATCTCTTATTTTGCTCTCCTCTGTTTTTCCCGCTATACAACCAGAAGCTTCTTTAAGGCAAGGACACAGTGAGCAATACAAAATGGCAGCCCACAGTTTGGGAAAAGATGTTCATCAACCCCAAATCTGACAGAGGGCTGATCTCCAAAATTTACAAAGAACTCAAGAAGCTAGTTCCCTAAACACCAAATAACTGGCTCCCTCTCTGATGGTATCTCTTATTTTGTTCTCCACTATTCTTTCCCCCTACAAAACCAGTTGCTTCTGTAAGGCAAAGAATACGGCAATACAAAATGGCAGCCCACAGAATCTGAAAAGATATTCACCAACCCCAAATGTGACAGAGGGCTAATCTCCCAAATTTACAAAGAACTCAAGAACCTAGGTTCCTAAACACCAAAAAAATCCAATAAAAATGTAGAGTGCAGAACTATATAGAGAATTCTCAAAAAGGATTATAAAATTGCTGAAAGACACATAAAAAAGTGCTCAACATCCTTGGCCATTAGGTAAATGCACATCTAAACAAATTTTAGATTTTAATAATGATGTCATATTTGTAAAACATTATAATAATGGAAAGAACTTTCAGGAATCTTCTCTCTTCCTGTCTCTGTCTCCGTGTCTCTGTCTGTATCTCTCTGTCTCTGTCTCTGTCTCTGTAATCTGGGTGGGAGGCTGCAGCTGTACATGGTCTGGACTGCTCTTGACTGACTTTGTAGGTGGATGTTCGTGTGGCCCTCAGGCTAGCGAGTGTTTCTCATTTTCCCATTGTTGATTGTGGTCATAATGTATCCCTCTCTAGAACTCTGAGAATTTTGATGATGGGGATGGAGCTTTGCTGGCTAAAGGGTCTACAATTTATGTTCCTCACAAAACCAAAGGATTCTTGTAAGTTCCAGGGAGCTGAAACGGATACATGCAAGCAGGTCCTATTCACTCCAAAAAAATATTATTCAGCCTTTCCCTGGTCCCGGACTCCCTTCACTCATGTATTCTGGACCCCGTAGGAACCCCAACCTCATCTTACAATACTCCCCTCCAATACCTGGACTTAAGAAACAATGTATTTATCTAAACTAAACTTTTTCTTCTTCACAGCTGACATCTGCGCGAGTCTTAAAAGTACCAGAGAGATCCTCACCTCCAGGACTAGAGTGGAACAACCAGCTACTCCAGCATGATCCCACCCCGCTTTCTCAGGTCACCAAAGAAGGTCAATGCCCCATAAATCAGCAGTAAGCAATCTTGAAACTTGAGGAAATTATTCCCTAAACAGCCACGTCTAACAACCAGCCTTTTAATAATCAGTGAAGGTAGGAATGAAAGGTCCAGGCAACAGGCTGGCCTGTCCCAGTCACCCGTCAGGTTGCACTGAGGAGGAATTCTGGTGAGCCCAGGGATCACTGGGTATTATATTCTGCAGACGGGTGTAAAGGACCCCTTTAAAAGACAAACCCGGGCACACTCATGGTCTCTTACCTTCTCTTTCTCTCTTCATCCCCTTCCCCACAGCTCTCTGATCTCTGCTCTTGCTCTTACCCACTTAGTCTCTTCTCCTGTCTCCCCCAGTCTCCCCCTCCGGCCCTGTCTGAATCACTGTGGTTCATGGACTCTCTATAGTTCATGTTCCATTGCTCAGAGTTCCACCTCCATAACAAGATTTCCCCTTCCTTGTAATCAGAAGACCAAAACTGGACCTGAGAAAACCAGGGAGGCTCTCTGTGAGCTCCCTTCCCGCCCATGCTGGGGTGAGCAGGAACCAAGGAGATCTTTTTCTCAGACAGAGCAACTGGTGAGACACACCTTCTGGTCATTATGTTTTACAAGGATGAGGTCCATCAAACACATGCGCTGAGTCATTTGTGTGTTTCCGTTTTAAGACTTAGGCAGTTTTTTTTCCAGCTGCTTTTCGACCCCATCTTGCCTGGACTGTTCCAGCATTCTTTTTTTCTGCACTGTGGCCACCAATTCAGGCCGACTCAGAGTTCTCAGATCGTCCTTACTGAGCCACTTTTGGTCTTGCCCATGGGAAATACATTTCATGTTAGGGGATCCTTCTAGTTACTTTTCCTGTGGAAAAAAAACTGTTAAATGACTTTTGTAGATGAATGTCTTCTTCCCTAACAAGGACAACAATGGACTAAGAAAATGAAAACACTAATAATATTCAACAAAAGGTGAGTATTCCATGGTTAGCTACTTCCAGCAAGGTTTACATTCCATTTATTAGACTAGATTGAGTGATCATTGGACTGTAGCTACTTGTTTGCATGAGATGACTTCAGCTGTGGGACAGAGTTCATTAGGCAGAGATGGCATCCTCATTGAGTGGGGGGAATATGCAGAGCTGTACATGGTCTGTACTGGTCTCAGCCTACACCAAGCTTTGTCTGTCTGTCTCTGCCTCTGTGTCTGTGTCTCCGTCTATGTCTCATTTTCGCTCACTGTCTTTCAGTCTCTCTGTCTTTGTCTCTGGAGCCTAGGTGAAAACACGCAGCTGTATCTGGTCTGGACTGGTGCATGCTTGAATTGAGGCCTGATCTGTATGTCTCTCTTTGTCTCTGTCTTGCTGTCTCAATCAGCACATCTCTGTCTCTCACTGTTGCTGTGTCTCTGTCTCTGTCTCTGCAGCCTGGATTACAGCCTGCAGCTTTACCTGGTTTGGTCTGCTGTCTGTCTCTCTATCTCTCACTATATCTCAGGGTCTCCATCTCTATCTCTGTAACTTGGGCGGGATCCCAGAGCTGTACTTGGACTGGTCTTTACAGGCCTCATGTTGCCTTGTGGGTGACTTTGCCTGTGGCTTGTGGCTCCTGAGTCTCTACTCTTCTCATCACTGAAGCTGGTGAAATTTTCTCCCTCTCTCTCAAGAACATTGATGCTTTGGTCTACGACAGGGATAAGGCTTTGCCAGATTTCAAGTGGACCTGCTCTCAGGGATAGGGATTGTAAGGCTGACCTTCCAGAGAGGATGAAACACGTCTCAGATTTCTCACTTTCTTATCCTGTTAGTGGTTACAGTCTCCGAACGAGTTGATAAAATTCCTGTAACTATTGGTCTGATATTGAAAGAGTACCAAACTACATGCTAAACCACTGCAAGATAGCAAAATTAAGGTGCATTTCAGTGTCCTAAAGATATCTGACACTTTCAAAAAAAATTGATGCTTTTCAGCCAAGTGGTTTCTACCATTAATAGATTGCTAATATGTCTAAAATATATGTTTTTCACTAATCCAAAGGATTCATGTAAGTTCCAGAGAGCCTACTCAGACCCATGAAAACAGTTCCCAAGATTCACTCTAAATAAATAGGATACCAGACATTCCCTTTTGCCAGACTCCCTTCCTTCCTCCTCATCTTGGGACCCCTCGGGAACAACCCTCACACATTACCATTTTCCACTCCACTACCAGGACTGAAGAAACATTGGTTTTTAAACTGAACCTATTCATGTTACACTGCTGAAATCTGGCCGGGTCTAAGATGCTCCAGAGAATTCCACAGATCCTGAACTGGGGCAGAGCCAGCAAATACTACAGGATCTGGCAGCAACACAGAATGTCACCCCCCAAAGAGGTTCAACGCCAAAGATGGCTAACCCCCACACACACACACACATGAGCACGAAGCAGGGTCCAGAACTCGAGGTTCTTATTCCCTAACCTGCCACATCTAACACTCCACTTTTTAATCATCAGTGAAGGAGGAAATCAAAGGTCCAGGCATCAGGCTGGCTTGCCCTGTCACCTGGCAGGATGCACTCAGGAGGTAGTCTGGTCAGCCCAGGCAGGGTTCCTTGGGTAGTAAGTCTGCAGGCAGGTGTAAAGGGCCCCTGTAAAAGACAGACCCTAGCCCACTCATTCTCTCTCTCTCTCTCTCTCTCTCTCTCTCTCTCTCTCTTGCTCCCTTTTGCTCCCTTTCTTTCTCTCTCTCTCACCTTCCCCTTCCTCCCTGCTCTCTGCTCTTCTTCTTAGCCTCTTTGTATCCTCACGTGTCTCCCCCACTCTCCCTCTCCTGCCCTGTCAGAAAGTCTATGGCTCATGGACTCTCTCTGGTTCATATTCCATCGCTCATGGTTCCGTCTCCATAGCGAGCTTACCCCTTCCATGTAAACAAAAGAACAACACTGGAGCAATGAAAACCAAGGAGGCTCACTCTGTGACCTCTCTCCCCGCCCATGCTTGGCTGAGCAGGTAACAGTAGAGATCTTTATCTGGGAACGACCACCACCCGGTGAGACACCACTTCAGGTCAATGTGTTTCCCAAGGATGAGGTCCACCACTGCATTGTCTGAGTCAAAAGTGTCTTTCAGCTTTAAGCCTTCGGAGGGTTCTTCCCATTGTTTTTTCCTCCCTCCACAAACAACTCTGAAGACTTAGCCTACAGTAACTATATCCTCTCTCTTGAGAAAATTGTTGCTGTATCAATTTTTTTCTATGTAACTTGGAGATATCCTATTCTCCCTTTCTACCAACAGAATAAAGGCTAACCTTCTGTTGCTGACAAATTAGTTCCCTGAATTCCCAGAATACAGAGTCAGAAAGGTAGTGTATATTAGGGGATTATGGGTGTCAATGGATGATAAGTAAGTAGATAGAGAGACATTTATGAAAAAAGAAACTTGAAGATGGAGGTTTCTGTCCCACTTAGTTACATTGCCTCTTTGTCCCAAGCAAACAAACAGATGTTATATTATTAATCTGTTTCTCGATTGTTAGGGCTTATCATTGGCTAGCTCTGTTTTAATGATTAGCCCATTTCTATTAATCTATACATTGCCATGATTCTGCGGCTTATCCTTTTTCTGGTATGTTGTAGCCTCAGTACCGTGGCATGTCTCACAGGCTCTAAATCCCTTCTTCTCCCCTGCCTAATTCTGGGCTGGGAGCATTACCTCTATTCCTACCTGGCTACTTGGTAATCAGTGTTTTGTTCACCACCCACTAAGAGAAATATATATACAGAAATACATACCCCATCATCTCCTCTTACCTGTCTAGAAAAGATTTTTTCTCTCTTTATATCTTTAATACATTTTTATTTAAATAATAAACTATCTTATTTTACATACCAATCCCATTCCTTCTCCCTTACATGCTTACATGCCCCCCAAAACCCCCATTCCATCACCCGTCCTCTCCACTGAGATGGTGAGAACTTCATGGGAGATCATCAAAGTCTGTCACATCATATGGGACAAGTCTTAGGCCCTCCCCCGAGGATCTAGACTGAGAGAGTAGACCTCCATAGGGAAGAGGCTCGAAAGTCCATTCATGATCCTTGAATAAATACTAGTTCCACTGTCAGAGGCCCATAGAGTGCCATCACCCAAATGACACACAGAATAGGAAGGGCTGATTTGGTACTACGATGGTTCCCCAGTTGTGGGAATGGGGTACATGAGCTCCTGCATGGTCAGGTCAGCTGATTCTATGGGTTTCTCCAGCCTGGTATTGACCCATTTGCTCCTCATTCTCCCCTTTCTGAAACTGGATTCCAGGAGTTCAGGTGATTGTTTATCTTACAAGTATTCTTCTGCATAAAGGCTTTAGGGTAGCTTATAAGGATGTTATCAACCACATTATAGGCAAAGTGCATTTATGGTAGCCTCTCCACTATTGCTTAGATTGTTAGTTTGGATTATCCTTTTGGATTCCTGGACATTTGCCTAGTGCCATATTTCCCTTTAAACCTATAAATTATGACTCCGTTAAGTTATGGTTTTTATTGCACTCATCTATTCTTCCTCCTAATCAATCTTCCTGATCCCTCATGTTCTCCTATCCCCTCCTCATCACCCCGCCTCTTTCTCCTACCTACCTCTTCCTTCCCCATGCTTCAGGAAATCTTGGGCCTTTCCCTTACTCTGAGGAAACATGTATGTCTCTCTTAGGGTCCTACTTGTTCCTAGGATCTCTGGAGTTTTGGATTGTAGACTAGTTACTATTTGCTCTATATCTAATAGCCATACATTAGTGAGTACTTAACCTGTTAGTCTGTCAATTTATAGGTTACCTCACTCAGAATGGTTTATTCTAAGTCCATTCATTTGTTTCATTGGGTTTTTTTGCTGATTAGTACTCCAGTGATTAATTGTATTACATTTTCTATATTCATTTTTAGTTGTAGGATAACTTGGTTGTTTCCAGGTTCTTGATATTAAAAATACTGCTGTTGTGAACATGGCAGTACAGATGTCCATATTGTATGAATTACATCCTTTGGTTATATGCCATTGAGTGTAATGGCTAGATGGGGAAGTAGACTGATACCCAATTTTCAAAAACCTTGCATACTTAATGCCAAAATATTTGTACAATTTTTCATTCCCAGCAGCAACAGAGAAGTGTTCCCCTAGCTACACATCGTCTCGAGCATAAACATTCCATGATGTTTTTTTTTCTGTAGCCATTCTAGCAACTGTGAGATGATACCTCAGGGTTGTTATGATTTACAATTCCCTGATGGCTATGAATGCTGAGTTTCTTTTAGCCATTTTAGTATCCTCAATTTACCAAACTAAAATCCCAATAGATCAAAGATTTGAATATAAATCCAGCCACAGTGAATTTCTTAGTAGAGTAATGGGAAGGTAGCACTGAATGAATTTGTGCAGCAAATCACTTCCTGAAGATAACAAAAGTAGCACAGACACTCAGATTGAAAATTAAGTTAATGGGGCTTCCTGAAACAGAGAAGGTTAGTTAAATCAAAAGACATAGTCAAAAAGACAGGACAGCAGCCCACAGAATAAGAAAAGAACTTCACCAACCCCATATCTAAATGATTTGTAATATATACAAAGAACTGAAGAAACTAGTCACCAAAACACCAAATAATCCAATTCAATTATGAGGTACAGAACTAAAAAAATGCATTATAGGGTTTTAATTTTATGGAAGAGATAATCTCCTCATAAAATACTTGAACCAGGTTCTTCACAGAATACATTTATTGAGATTAGTTGCCCTCATGTTGGTCAATTGGTCCATTTGCTTGGAAATGCCCAAACCTTTGGTCATAGGCTCATTTGGAGACTCACCTCTATTATCTGGTGACATTAAAAGTTGTACAATTGCACATACCTTAGGATATTAAAATCCCAGAGTGCAAATCAGCATCTCATTTGCTCCCTGTTTCTTGGGCCCATGATATGAGCAGAGAGAATTTTTCACAGTTGCCAGGAAACACATATATTCTGTCTGTCACTATCTATTACATCTTCAAATTCTAAACCTACCATACCCACTCATGACCTCACAATGTATCCTCCTGGACTTAGGTGGAAGGCACAATTCTCTCTCTGGATTAACTATTTTTACTTCTGCTGACCCAGAATAACCTACAGTATACATGTAAGTAAATGCATCATTATACTATTCCAGCTGATTGATGGCCATATAGGAACATCCCACATGCTGCATTTCCCAAAATGCAGGAAGCCCTATGTTGCCTCGCTCAGAGTTTGTTATGTTAATTGCTGCAATTTTTAGATTTTTTTCCTCAATTATTTAAATTTAAATTAGAAACAAGATTGTTTTACATGTCAATTCCTTTTCCTTCTCCCTCCACTACTCCCCTGACCTATAGTATGCCCTAACTATCCCATACAATTTTAGTACACCAGGGGGAGTGAGGTCTTCCATGGGGGGTCATCAGAGTTTGTCGTTTCCTTTGGGATAGGGCCAAGGCCCTTCCATGTAGTCTAGACTGAGGAAGTATCCCCCTATGTGGGGTGGGCTCCAAAGTCCATTCCTATGCTAGGGATAAGTATTGATTTACTCCAAGAGCCCCCATAGATTTCCAATGACACCTAACTGACACCCACATTCATGGGGACTAGTTCAGTTCCATGCTGGTTTCTCAGTAATCAGTCTGGGTGCCAAAGCTCTGCCATGTTCAGGTCAGCTGTTTCTGTAGTTTTCACCAGACTAATCTTGACCACATTGCTCATCACTCATCCTTGTCTGTAACTGGATTCCAGTTCAGGTCAATGTTTAGTTGCTTCTACTAATATCAGCTGCCTCTATTTCCATCAGTTGCTAGATGAAGACTCTAAGATGGCATAAAGTTAGTCATCAATCTCTTTATCAGGGAGGGCATTTAAGATAGCTTCACCACTGTTCCTTTGATGGTTAGTTGGTGTCATTCTTGTAGATCTCCAGACATTTCCCTAGGGCCTGATTTCTCTTTATACTTATACTGGCTCCCTCTCACATGGTATCTCTAATTTTGCTCTACTTTATTCTTCCCACAATACTACCATGACAATGGACACTCAGCAATACGAAATGGAAGCCAGCATGATGGGAACATATATTCACCAATCCAGTATCCGACAGAGGGCTGATAACCAAAATTTACAAAGAACGCATGAAGCTAGTTTCCAAAACTCCAAATAATCCAATTAAAATTGGTATACAGAACTAAATAGAATATTCTCAATAGAGGAATCTAAAATTGCTGAAAGATACATAAAAAAGTTCTCAATCAAGGAATTGCAAATCAAAATAACTTTTTTATTTTTAGTAAGGATACCATATTCATAAAACATTATAATAATGGAAAGAGCAATCAGGGATAAAATGGAGGATTTTTTTCGTCCACACAAACAGAAGGAAGAATATTATAATCACATAATAATGTAAAAATTATATAAAACTAACTTTTCTCAATAGAACTCTGTGGCCTCAACTTAAAGAGTAGATGCCACAAAACACAGATCATTTGAGATCACAGGAAGGATAAAAAATTGACATCCATACTCTCACATATTCCATTGTAAAACACCAAGAAGTGATACTTTTCTCCAGATTCATATTAGATTTCTTTGGGGAATAGATTTTATAACTTAAGAATTTTCCATTTTCTAAGTCTTGAGCCTACAAAGGCAACTTGGTTAATTTTGAGATACCTGGAAAGATACAATCCCCTCTGTGGCAGGAGTATTTATACATTCTCACTTTTAAACCTCAGTCTATGAGGATACTATTGATGACAATACCCTTGATTCATACACAGAACTCGGGAGATAGAGGCAGGTAGATCTCTGTGAGTTTGACACTACCCTGGATTACAAGAACAAGTCCAGGCCAGCCTCAAAAGCCACAGAGAAACCCTGTCTCTAAAACTACAATAAAACAAAATAAGAAATAGCTTGAAATCTTACAGAATGGATGTAACAATGAAAATCTCAAGTTTAGATGGATATTTCTGAGGTTTAATTTATTACTCCAAGTTTACTTCTTAAGAAAGAGGATATCCAGGAATGAAAGATACCTACCAATAACTCTGCTAAGAGTTTAGTGTATCTGGATTTATATTGAATCTGTGATCCTTTGAAACTTTAGTTTGCTCATTAGAGGAACCTAAAGTGGTTAAAAGACACATAAGAAATTGCTGAACATCCATAACCATCAGCGAAATGTAAATCATAACAGCTCTGATACATCATCTTACACCTGCTAGACTGGCTACAGACAAAAACAAAAACAAAACACCACGGACAATTTATGCTTGAGAGTATGTGGAGAAAGTTGAACCTTTCTCTGTTGATGCTGGGAGTGAAAACTCATGCAACCATTTTGCCAGGCAGTAAGGAAGTTTTTCTGAAAATTGTGGATCAGTCCTCTTCAGCTTTTAGCTTTTCCACTCTTTGTCATATCCCAAGGGATGTACATTCATACAACATGGACATCCATACAACTATGTTCATAAAAGCATTATTGGTAATATCAAGAACCTGTAATCAACCAAGATGTCCCTCGACTAAAGAATTTATAAAGAAAATGTGATAAAATTAATCAGTGGAATAATACTCAATGGAAAAAAGCAATGAAACAAATAGATTTAACTAGAAGAAACCATCCTCAATAAGGCAACCCATACACAGAAAGACAAACATATAGTTTACTCACTAATGTACGGATATTAGACATAGAGCAAATGATGAGTAATCTACTATCCAAACCTTCAGAAAAGCTAGGAAGAATTAGGACCCTAAGAGAGACATACATGGTTCT